>NC_056728.1:1546360742-1546540742 GCF_019279795.1 Protopterus annectens
CTACTCCATTCATCCTCAACATTCCACTACCCTCTCTCTCATTAGCACACAGATATTCTATCTTAGTCCTGCTAATCTTCATTCCTCTCTTCTCTAGAGCATATTTCCACCTCTACAGGATCTCCTAAATCTGTACCCTACTCTCAGTACAGATCACAATGTCATCTACAAACATCATAGTCAGCGTGGACTCCTGTATGATCTTGTCTGTCAACCTGTCCATCGCCATTGCAAATAATAAAGGGCTCACAGCTGATCCCTATTGTCATCCCACCTCCACCTTAAATGCATCCATCATTCCCGCAGCAGACCTCATCACTGTTACACCACCCTTGTACATATCCTGTTCCAGTCTTACATATATATATCTCTGCCACTCATGACTTCCTCATACAATACTGCAACTCCCCACTAGGTACCATGTTATATGTTTCTCTACATCCAAAAAGACACAAAGCAACTCTTGACCTTCTCTGTACTACTCAATTAACACTCTCAGAGCAAACATTGCATTTGTGGTGCTCTTACCTGGCATGAAAACATACTGATGACCACTACTCATCACTGCCCTGCTTAACCTAGCTTCCACTACTCTTTCCCATGACTTCATGCTGTGAGTGATTAATGGTATCCCTCTGTAGTTACTACAGCTCTGCACATCAACCTTATTCTTAAAACTGTAGACAAACACTTTCTCTCTACTCTACATGCAACCTCTTACTTTCAAAGATATCATTAAACAGTTTGGTGAAAAACACCACTGCTATTTCCCCTAAAGACCTCCATGCTACCACAGGTATGTCATTTGGACCAACAGACTTTCCAGTATTCATCCTCTTCATAGCTATCCTTACTTCCTCTTTGCTAAGCTGTTGCACTTCCTGATTCACCATACCCACATCATCCAGCCATCTCTCTTTCATTCTCTTCATTCATTAGCCTCTCAAAATACTCTGTCCATTTTCTCAATGCACTCTCCTCGCTTGTGAGTGGATTCTCTCATTATCCTTTATTACCCTTATCTGCTGCACTTCTTTCCTAGCTCAGTCTCTCTGTCTAGCCAACTGGTACAAGTCCTTTCATCCCTCCTTAGTGTCCAACCTGTCATACAAGTCTTCATATGCCTCATCCTTAGCCTTTGCCACCTCTCTCTTTGCCATGCACCTCATCTCCTTGTACTCCTGTCTACTTTTCTCATCTCTCTGACAATCCCACTCCTTCATCCCCAACCTCTTTCTCTGTTTACTGTCTTGTATTTCCTCAGTCCACCACCAGGTGGCCTTGTACTCCTTCCTCCACCCACATGTCACACCAAGCACCTTTCTAGCTGTCTCCCTTACTAGCTCTGCTGTACTTACCCAGATATTTGGTAAATCATCACTGCCACCCAGTGCCTGTCTTAACTCTTCCCTGAACTCCACCTCATAATCACCCTTTTCCAGTTCCCACCATTTGATCTTTGGTGCTGCCCTCACACTCCTCCTCTTCTTGATCATCAACATCATCTTACAGATCAACAGTCTCTGCTGCCTAACTACACTTTCCCCTGTTACTACTTTACAGTCTCCAGTCTCCTTCAAACTGGTCCTCCTACATTGGATATATTCCACCTGTGGGCATCTCCCTACATTCTTGTATGTCACCCTATGCGTCTCCCTCTTGTTATAGTATGTATTCACCACAGCCATGTCCATCCTTTTTGCAAAGTCCACTACCATCTCAACTTCTGCATTCCTTTGCTTAGCACCATACATACCCATCCCTTCCTCAACCCCTCTGTCCCCTTCACCAACATGGCCATTAAAATCTGCTGCACTCACCACTCTCTCACGCTTGGATACAGTCATAACCATGTCATCCAACTGACTTCACATTTCTCTTTCTCATCCACTGCACAAGCAACTTGCATAGCATACTCACCAACAACAGTCATCATTACACCATCAATTTACAAACTCATAAACATCACTCTATCAGACCTTCATGTCATCCTCCAAAAACACCCTTGGCATACTGTTCCTTCAGGAAAACCTCTACCCATTTTCCCCTGCCATCCACATCCTGATAGCACAATTCAGACCTGCTTCCAATACACCTAGCCACACTCCCCTTCCATCTGGTCTCTTGCACACGCAATATCACTTTGTTAGCCAGAGTCCCTTAGTGTTGGCCTGTACTTCAGAGAAGTAGATGCCAAACAAGAGCGGTCCCAGGACTGAACCCTGAGGTACTCCACTTGTCACTTGTCTGGAGCTGGATTTGGAGTCGGCTACTTTTACAGTGTGGGTTCTGTCAGTAAGCCAGTTAGCAACCCATTGGGTGATGTAGGGGTTAATGCCCAGCTTAGAAAGTTTATCTATGATTCCAGAGTGGGGGATGGTGTCAAAGGCCTTGATGAGGTCTAGATAGGCTGTGTGGACCACCTCACCCTTGTACATGGCTCTGGAGACTGATTCAAAGAAGTCAATCAGGTTCAGGAGACAAGACTGGCCCTTCACGAACCCAAAATGGGTAGAGGATTATGGAATTAACTAGCCCTCATTGGAGGGATTATGACACATCAGGACTAGCAGTGCAATGCAGGCAGATACAGTGCTGATAGATTACAGGTGTATGCTGTGGTTGCGAGTGGTGGCTACTGGTATTCGATGTAGCTGTGCAGGTTCTGTACATACTGTTGCCAAATGTATGAGGTCCTGTGATGTGTTTCCCTTTTTATGTCTTCCAGGTGCAATGTCACATCAAAGGTCTACTTTCTCACTGGATGAGACAAATATAATCATAGAAGCCATACTACAGAACCATGCCGGAGCCAGCAACATCTGTGAGAGAGGACTGGCCTGTGGGATGACCTTGTCCACACAGTAAACGATGTTGGCCTGCATGCATGTACATACGAGCATGTCCAGCATCGTGCAAATGACCTCATACACCATGCCCAGCAAAGGGCTGCTGCAGTGGCCAGGGACCGCATAGCCACAGGTGTGGGCCCAGCCATGCAGCCCCCACTGGCACCCACTGAGGAGTTCCTTGGCAACCTTGGGGCAATCATCCCAGTACAACATCAGGGTACAGACCCCCCACATGCTGGAGTTGGGTAGCACCCAGACAATGGATGAGGAGTGTACAGGTAAGGCCCCAGTGGAGATTTCTAGACTAGTGTATCAGACATACTTGTATTTGTAGAGTATCTGAGTGCATGTGTCAAATCAGATTGCAGTTGTGGATGGGGTTTTCTAATGCACAGAAGTGTACATTTATGGTGAAGGACAGCAAATTGTGGAGTATTGGGAGTTGTACTGTAAATGTGCAGACATGTTGCATCCATCCTGTACCAATGCCATATATGAGTCTTCTGACAATAATTCTCTCCCACAACTACCTAAGTCCCTCCAGTCTGCATGTGGGATAGCAGTCTGAAGCTGGTGAGTATGGAATTTTTCTGTTGTGGTTTGCCAGTACCCCAGGCATGTGAAGGCCATGCAACGCACCGTGCTCAAAACTGTCACTAATAGTCATATTGCTTTATGTGCATGTTCACTTGTTGTGGGGTTAATTGCATTGCATCACAGTGGTCAACACAGGGCCTATTTCAAGAGAATGTAAAATCCCTGTAGCATACCTCACAACCTGTCAGTGCAAGTCTTTTGGACAGAGACCAACAAAATGGGGAGACAAATGGCCTAAGTCAGGGACATGTGTGAAACATTACTCTCATATAGTGAATATAAACAGTGTGCACACCCCTGTTAAGATGCCAGGTGTTTGTGATACATATATAAATTGAGACCACACTATGTCAGTCCACACCTTTTCCAACCTGTAATGTGACCTATGGCATGAACAATTCACATGTAAAACCAATTAATCTGCTGGCCACCAAATATGGAGCATACAAACCTTACAATAAGCTGGATGCATATGTGTGCACACCCTTCAAATAATATTTTATTGCAGCAGCTTGTGATTTACTGATAGCATTCAGTCTGCTTGGATACACAGCTGTCATCAAGTAAAGACACTCTGAGTAACAGCAAATAACAGTCTGCTGTCCAAGTAGGATATTCATGTCATTTTCTCAGTTGCCTGCAACAGCAACAGCCACGGCTTGCAGACAGATTACAAAGCAGTAAAGGGATCTCATATTTGAAAGGTATCAGTCAAGAGTAGGGTACAATAACATTACCACAGTATTGCATACACCATTGAACATAGTGGAGACAGTTGTCAAAAGGTGGATTGAATATGGGACAACAGTGCTGTTGAAAATAAACTGAGATCCTTCCAAAAATGATGACAAGACATGTCAAAACCTGGTCAGAGAGGCTGTCAGGAGACATACATCAACAATGAGGGAGTTGCAGGAATCTCTTGTAAGTACTGGTGTTGTATACTACATGTGAGAACACTCTCCCATATTCTGCATACGTCTGGCCTATGGGGTATGGTCAGAAGATGGAACCATTTCTCCACACCAAAAAAAAAATCCAGGGGTGGATACAATTTGCAATACAGGACATCAAGTCTCCCAAAGGCATGCATGAAAATGTACAATGTTGTAATGAGACTATGGTTTGATCTCACAGCCACAAAACCAAAAGGTATGTGTGGTACACCAGCAACACCCCTCTTAACCTGTAGACCAACATCCCCATGGTGAATCACGCTGGTGGCAGTGAACTGCTGTGGGGATGCTGTTCCACAGCTAGAACTGGGCTTATACTCACAGTGGTGGGATTTCTGAACAATTCCAAATAACACCCACATCTGTCCCAAATCCATCAGGCATCTGCAAGAATGCTGAGGATGGGGAGGGGTGTCGGCCTTCAACATGACAAAGACCTGAAGAATACATCCAAAGCTACCTAAGAAGGCTCCACCTGAACACACTTATGGTTATGGATTGGCCCAGCCAGAGCCTAGACCTACACTAGATAGAAAAAACCCAGTGTGACCTGACAATGGCTGTGCACATGAGCTGCCCTTGCAATTTGACAGATTTGGGTGACCTTTGCATGAAAGAGTGGCCAAATATTGTCAAGTCAAGATGTGTCATGCTGATAGACACCTTTAAAAGAAGAGTGAATGCTGTAAGTCACTTACAAGGTGCTTCAACAAAGCATCATTTTAAGGGTGTGCACACTTATGCAACCACCATATTGCACATATTGCAGTCATTATATTTTACATGTAACACATTTGTTTGTTTATTACTTGAATTGCACAGATCATATGTCATGTGAAAGATGGGTAACGTATTAAAATGCATTACTGTGGTCTCATGTCATATATTACAAGAAAATGGCATGTTAACAGGGTTGTGTACACTTATATCCACTGTAAGCTTAGAAGATTGTTGGTATAACAGGAATTGTGTGACTATACATTTACTGCTGGTTTGGAGGTCTGACACTCAAATGTATGTCATTAATCAGTGAGGTCTCTCCTCAGATTATCTCAGTTATGTATCATAGAAAAACATGGGTTATGAGAAACAGAGCAAACATATGAGCCAGACATCTACACATCCTGCGAGGATCTGTACAGTTGTGAGGTATGTTCTGTAGTACTTGCCACTGTGCTATACAGGTGAACAGCAATGATGTGTACATGGGTGCAGTCTGTGATGGGGAAGGGCCATCACCTACTAACACTAACCACATATTCTAGAGCTCTATATTATTAGTTACATGTAGTAAAACTGGCTAACTGGCTCCAATGCATGATGTTGAGGGCCGTGTGTCATGCATGTCACCATTTCGGTAATGTGTGGTCTGTGTAACAGATTTGTGCCACCTCACCTGTAAGTGTGTGTGTGTGTGTGTGTGTGTGTGTGTGTGTGTGTGTGTGTGCATGTGTGTGCATGTATGTACCAGCTGACCCCAAAGTCATATGTTGTCTTCCCCTCACAGGTGGACCCACTTGGAAACTGCAGACTTTGACAATTATGATAGGAATAGTGAGATACAAGTGGGGTGGTTAAAGGCTGAATCTGTGCCATTGGTTGGCATCCCACTCTTGTCCACACCATCCTCACACACAGTGAAAATGCCCACATATACCCTGTCACTAGTGGCCAGAGATGATGCACAGTTGGCAGGTGGTGGTATTGAACAAGCTAGTGTGGTAACTATGGCAGGTGTGAGTGCAGACATTGACCATAGCCAGAGTTCAGGTGAGGTCCCACACAGGCAGATGGACATGTGTGCTCACAGGAGGACCGCTGCTTCTCAAGCCACTGTGAAAACTGCTACAGCAGGAGTCACCAAATACATGTTTTGGGCTGTCATGGAAGCACAGGCATAAAGTGAACACCACACCAGACAAATACTCAGGGTGGTGGATGCAACTCTTCCTGATTTACCTGGTGACATACATGACCTTGCTGAGGCCACACATCAAAATACAGAGGTCAGGAATAGATGGTGGGGTGAGACCTTGGCAATCCTTGACCATGGTATGTCTGTGCTACAGCGTATGGTGGGAGATGAGCATTAGCATTAGGTCAGCACCAATAACAGCTGAGAGTCTACGAGGCCATGCAACTTCACACTCCCATAGTGGCAGTGGGGTTGCTGTCCTCATCACACCAGAGCAGGCCATGGGCATGTGGTCCTGCCTGTTCCTATCAAGGGCAGGGATCCAGCAGACAGCAGTCCCCATTAGGAAGCAGTACTGCATCTGGCCTTGGGCCTGGTGGTGCCAGTGATACACCTGGCAGGACCAGTTCCCATGTCCATGGCTGCATATGGTGAACTGGACACCCTGCCATGTATGGTCCACAGCTGTCCAATCTACCCTTGTGTAGGGCAGCCACATGGCATGACTATGTGCATACCTATACACACACGTCTATATCACAGACAGGTCATATCCAGACACACACAGTACCTCTGCACAGCCCATCTATTTGACATCCCTCCAAACACACACACATGATGTCAACTATATGGCCCAGCCTAGGCCTCTGGCAAACCCACACCACACCCTGTGCATATGATGATACCTATGCTACATCCCTGTCATCCATACCATCAATGCAGGGACATGCTAATATGTGTCTGATGCACAGGGTGAATATAGTACAGTGTAATGATGCAATACTATGTACGGTGCTGTCTGCTTACATTTGTTATGGGTACACATACAGGTGCATGTACCTTATTAAACAGTATGCATTATTGCTGTTAGTACCACTGACTGAATGTAGTCTGACATGCTGTATTCTGTTTGTGTTCCAAGTGTCTGTGTGTCTGCAAGCTGTGGCCCTGCAGATATTCCCAAAAGGGAGTATGGCAGAGTGGGAATACACCAACCATGTTATAGGCAAGGTACAGCTTTATATGTACATGTACCAGGTGTGTATGCATGCAACAGTGTGTGAGGGACACTGTTATCAGAGACTGTGACCTTGCATACATATCCCTTGTCACAGACAGGTAGCCTTCAGACATGTCAGCTCAGTGTTGTGTAGTACCACAGGCTCATATATACAGAACAGGTTACTGCAGTACTGTCATCAGGTCCTTCACAAGTGTAGCCATTGCATTAACTGCAACAGATTCACCTGTCAACACCTGTTGGCTATGCCATTTCTTTCCCATAAACTCAACTCTGATGCAGTTGATGTTGGCATGCATGATACTGTGTATGACAGGTTTATGGAATGTATTCCTAAGTTCAGCGGTTGGTTCAGGGAGACAAAATGGCATATCCTTTGCATACACACAGTAAGGACTTTAAGGACAGTAACATAAACACAGTTGGCAATAGACAGATTAGTAAACCTACATGTCCACCTTGATGTACTATACTACTACATACACATGACATGCCCCACATAGATTATATTCATGGGACATAACACACTACCTCTTAAAACATGTAGTGTTTTAAATGCCTTCATGGATGGTGAGATAATCCACCATAAATAGGATGTGGAGTCATGTCTTGCTCCTACAAGCCTGGACAAGTGATAGTGTAGCAGATGTTGTATCAGCATGATGTTTCAGTCAGGTATAATGTCTGATGCTGGCATGTGTGTCACTACACTCACTGTGGCTGAACAATATCACAAACATGGACATTTTTAAGGGACACAGACCACATATAGGTTCATAGGTTCATACTAGGCTATCTGCCCTAGGGCATTTATAAGCCTAGCCAGAGTGTGTTTGGCTTTCGCCACCCATTTTAAATGAATTTTGCTATGCTCTTTTTCAAGGTTAGAATACCGTGCCTCTGTCTAACAGTGACACAGAAGTGATACCCGGGGTAAACCTACAATCTCCCATCCACTCATCAAGATTCCTCTTGAAGAGAGTCAATGAGGGACTCTGCATAACCTGGACTGGGATTCTATTCCAGAGTGAAGGGAGCCTCTGGGTTATGAATCTGTTCCTCCAGCATGTCCTATTTATTTCAGTGCTGAGGTTCAAGTCTCTCGAGCACGTAGCTCGATGGAATTTGGATTTTCTGAGGTGTAACATGTCCATTAATTCCGAGTTGGACATGGCTTTATACGTCAGGCACAGATCACCTCTAAGCAGGCGGTATGCCACTGAGTAGAGCTGGAGTTTCTTTAACCGGGCAACATATGGCATCTGTTTGAGCCCATTGATCCTCTTGGTGAGGTACCTTTGGGGTCTTTCCAGTTGCTGCAGGTGTCTGGTAAGGTACATCCCAAAAGGGGCATTGTACCCAATTATGGGCCTGATGAGGGATGAGTAAAGAGGCACGTTGACCTCCCCTGATCTAGATGTGAATCCCTTCATGATTAGGTGGGCTATATAAAATGTTTCTCTAACCACTTTGGCCACGTGGTGTTCAAATGAGAGATTGCTATCAACGTAGGTCCCCAGGTCCCTAATTACTTCTTCCATACTTAATGGATTACCACCTATGTGGTCATTTGTGGGCACTTTGTTTTTGCCAAAGGGGATGACTATACACTTTCTGGCATTTAGCTTGAAGCCATGGCTCTGGCACCAGTTGTCTGTTTCTATGAGGCCCTTTTGGAGGATGCTTGTGTCGGCTGAAGAGTCCATTATGGCACCTAGTTTGCAGTCTTCTGTGAACTTGGTCAGCCACAGTCCTTCCATGTTGGCCTGTACCTCCAAAAAATATATACCGAACAAGAGAGGTCCCAGGACTGAGCCTTGTGGGACGCCACTTGTAACTGGTTTGGAGTCTGACATGGCTCCAGTAATTCTAACCATGTGGGTTCTGTCCTTGAGCCAGTTTGCAACCCATCTAATGACATAGGGGTTTATATTTAAGCTGGTGAGCTTATCAATAATGCCAGAGTGAGGTATTGTATCAAAGGCTTTTGCGAGGTCCAGGTAGGCTGTGTGGACTACCTTCCCCTCGTCAATGGCCTTGGTGACTGTTTCAAAGAAATCGACCAGGTTTAAGAGGCAGGATCTTCCCTTAACAAAGCCAAACTGGGTAGGATCCAGTGTCTGTAGGTCCCCGATATCTTTATTTATGAGGTCCATGATGATCCTTTCCATAGCTTTGCAGACAAAGCTAGTCAGGCTTATGGGGCGATAGTTTCCAGGATCCGTTGAGGCACCACCTTTGTGGAGAGGGACCACTGTTGCTGTACGCCACTCTTTGGGTACATATCCTGTAGTAAGGCTGAGATTGAACAGTAGTTTTATGTTTGGGTTTAGCTCTTCTTGGAGTTCATGTAGGACGCGGCCAGGGACACTGTCTGGTCCCACTGATGCTGTGGAGAGGGCGGCTCTTACCTGAGCATCTGAGATGTCAGGGGGGCAGCACTCTGCTGGAATAGATATTTGCCCTCTTGATGGGGAAGGGGGGAGAAGTTTGCGCTGAACTTGTCAGCTAGGATGTTGGCAATGTTTGTGGATTCGGTGTATTTTTTTGTCATTTTGGACTAATTCTGAGCATATCTGGGAATTCCCACCCAGGTTCCTAACATAACTAAAGAAAGCCTTGTGATTATCCTTAGTGTCCTGTGCAATTTTTCTCTCAAAGTTGCAGCACGTAGCTCGATGGGATTTGGATTTTCTGAGGTGCAGCATGTCCATTAATTCCGAGTTGGACGTGGCTTTATACATCAGGCACAGATCGCCTCTAAGCAGGCGGTATGCCACTGAGTAGAGCTGGAGTTTCTTTAACCGGGCAGTATATGGCATCTGTTTGAGCCCATTGATCCTCTTGGTGAGGTACTTTTGGGGTCTTTCCAGTTGCTGCAGGTGTCTGGTAAGGTACATCCCAAAAGGGGCATTGTATTTAATTATGGGCCTGATGAGGGATGAGTAAATAGGCACGATGACCTCCCCTGATCTAGATGTGAATCCCTTCATGATTAGGTGGGCTATATAAAATGTTTTTCTAACCACTTTGGCCACATGGTTTTCAAATGAGAGATTGCTATCAACTTGGGTCCCCAGGTCCCTAATTACTTCTTCCGTACTTAATGGATTACCACCTATGAGGTCATTTGTGGGCACTTTGTTTTTGCCAAAGGGGATGACTATACACTTTTTGGCATTTAGCTTGAGGCCATGGCTCTGGCACCAGTTGTCTGTTTCTATGAGGCCCTTTTGGAGGATGCTTGTGTCGGGCTGGAGAGTCGATTATGGTGCCTAGTTTGCAGTCATCTGTGAACTTGGTCAGCCACAGTCCTTCCGTGTTGGCCTGTACCTCCAAGAAATATATACCGAACAAGAGAGGTCCCAGGACTGAGCCTTGTGGGATGCCACTTGTAACTGGTTTGGAGTCTGACATGGCTCCAGCAATTCTAACCATGTGGGTTCTCTCCTTGAGCCAGTTTGCAACCCATCTAGTGACATAGGGGTTTATATTTAAGCTAGTGAGCTTATCTATAATGCCAGAGTTGGGTATTGTATCAAAGACTTTTGCAAGGTCCAGGTCGGCTGTGTGGACCACCTTCCCCTCGTCAATGGCCTTGGTGACTGTTTCAAAGAAATCGACCAGGTTTAAGAGGCAGGATCTGCCCTTAACAAAGCCGAACTGGGTAGGATCCAGTGTCTGTAGGTCCCCAATATCTTTATTTATGAGGTCCATGATGATCCTTTTCATAGCTTTGCAGACCAAGCTAGTCAGGCTAATGGGGTGATAGTTTCCAGGATCCGTTGAGGCACCACCTTTATGGAGAGGGACCACTGTTGCTGTACGCCACTCTTTGGGTACATATCCTGTAATAAGGCTGAGATTGAACAGTAGTTTTATGTTTGGGTTTAGCTCTTCTTGGAGTTCATGTAGGACACATCCCGGGACACTGTCTTGTCCCATTGATGCTATGGAGAGGGCGGCTCTTACCTGAGCATCTGAGATGTCAGGGGGGCAGTACTCTGCTGGGATAGGTATTTGCCCTTTTGATGGGAAGGGGGGAGAAGTTTGCGCTGAACCTGTCAGCTAGGATGTTGGCAATGTCTGTGGATTCGGTGTATTTTTTTGTCATTTTGGACTAATTCTGAGCATATCTGGGAATTCCCACCCAGGTTCCTAACATAACTAAAGAAAGCCTTGTGATTATCCTTAGTGTCCTGTGCAATTTTTCTCTCGAAGTTGCAGCGCGTAGCTCGATGGGATTTGGATTTTCTGAGGTGCAGCATGTCCATTAATTCCGAGTTGGACGTGGCTTTATACATCAGGCACAGATCACCTCTAAGCAGGCGGTATGCCACTGAGTAGAGCTGGAGTTTCTTTAACCGGGCAGTATATGGCATCTGTTTGAGCCCATTGATCCTCTTGGTGAGGTACTTTTGGGGTCTTTCCAGTTGCTGCAGGTGTCTGGTAAGGTACATCCCAAAAGGGGCATTGTATTTAATTATGGGCCTGATGGGGGATGAGTAAAGAGGCACGATGACCTCCCCTGATCTAGATGTGAATCCCTTCATGATTAGGTGGGCTATATAAAATGTTTTTCTAACCACTTTGGCCACATGGTTTTCAAATGAGAGATTGCTATCAACTTGGGTCCCCAGGTCCCTAATTACTTCTTCCGTACTTAATGGATTACCACCTATGTGGTCATTTGTGGGCACTTTGTTTTTGCCAAAGGGGATGACTATACACTTTTTGGCATTTAGCTTGAGGCCATGGCTCTGGCACCAGTTGTCTGTTTCTATGAGGCCCTTTTGGAGGATGCTTGTGTCGGGCTGGAGAGTCGATTATGGTGCCTAGTTTGCAGTCATCTGTGAACTTGGTCAGCCACAGTCCTTCCGTGTTGGCCTGTACCTCCAAGAAATATATACCGAACAAGAGAGGTCCCAGGACTGAGCCTTGTGGGACGCCACTTGTAACTGGTTTGGAGTCTGACATGGCTCCAGCAATTCTAACCATGTGGGTTCTCTCCTTGAGCCAGTTTGCAACCCATCTAGTGACATAGGGGTTTATATTTAAGCTAGTGAGCTTATCTATAATGCCAGAGTTGGGTATTGTATCAAAGACTTTTGCAAGGTCCAGGTCGGCTGTGTGGACCACCTTCCCCTCATCAATGGCCTTGGTGACTGTTTCAAAGAAATTGACCAGGTTTAAGAGGCAGGATCTGCCCTTAACAAAGCCGAACTGGGTAGGATCCAGTGTCTGTAGGTCCCCAATATCTTTATTTATGAGGTCCATGATGATCCTTTCCATAGCTTTGCAGACCAAGCTAGTCAGGCTTATGGGGTGATAGTTTCCAGGATCCGTTGAGGCACCACCTTTATGGAGAGGGACCACTGTTGCTGTACGCCACTCTTTGGGTACATATCCTGTAGTAAGGCTGAGATTGAACAGTAGTTTTATGTTTGGGTTTAGCTCTTCTTGGAGTTCATGTAGGACACATCCTGGGACACTGTCTTGTCCCATTGATGCTGTGGAGAGGGCGGCTCTTACCTGAGCATCTGAGATGTCAGGGGGGCAGCACTCTGCTGGGATAGGTATTTGCCCTTTTGATGGGAAGGGGGGAGAAGTTTGCGCTGAACCTGTCAGCTAGGATGTTGGCAATGTCTGTGGGTTTGGTGTATTTTTTGTCATTTTGGACTAATTCTGAGCATATCTGGGAATTCCCACCCAGGTTCCTAACATAACTAAAGAAAGCCTTGTGATTATCCTTAGTGTCCTGTGCAATTTTTCTCTCGAAGTTGGCCTTAGACGATTTTATAAGTTCCCGTAGTTTTTTGTTAATACTGATCAGAGATGCCTTCCCTTTCTGGGATTTTTCTCTATCATGTAGTAGCTTCTTCCTTCTATTGTATAGTTTGTTTATGGCTGGGGTCCACCAGACAGGATGCCCACCTTTGGAGGATTGGGTCTTGGTTTTATTTGGGATTGCATGATCCATTCATTCCTGAAGGTGTTCATAGAATGTGTTTATAAAGGATTCTGCGGTCTGGGCTGTATTTTCCACAGGCCCGGGGGCTTTGAAGGATTCCACCTCTGTTTTGAGGAGTGTGAAATTTGCTTTAGAGAAGGTTTTCACTGTGGTTTTCTAGGCAGGGGGTGGGGTCGGGGTGTGAATATCCAGTGAGATTAGTTTATGGTCTGATCTTACCAGTGAGGGATACACGTCTGGTCTCGAGCACAGAGCCCCCATGTTGGTGATGATCAGGTCCAGTATGTTTTCCCCTCTTGTGGGAGTGGTAACAAGTTGTCCCATAGCATTTGAGTTTATAAATTCTAGGAACCTTTGGGCTAGGGTGTTGGAGCTAGAGTAATGCTCCCAGTGTATGTTTGGGTAGTTGAAGTCGCCCAATATAATGGTGTTTGGAGAGACCTTCATATTTTCCAGTGTTCTCAGGAAGGCCGAGTGGGATTCCTGGGTTTGGAAGGGTGGTCTGTAGCAGGCTATAAACTGGAAGGCAGTTTTACCCACTGTTAGTTGCACATTGATAGTCTCTGATGCTTCGTGCTGTGCCACCAACCTGGAGGTGTGGGTATCTTTGATGAATATTGATACTCCCCCTCCTTTTGTGGTTTGGTCCAAGTTTTGGGGCTGAAAAGCATGGTATGAGGTATAACCTGGTAGTGCTGGGGTGCTCTCGGGAGCTTTGAACCAGGTTTCTGTTACTGCAAAGGTATCAATGTTCTCCATGCTAAGGAGAGTTTCGATTGCGTGCATCTTGAGGTTTAGACTTCTGGCATTGAGTAGCATTACTCTTAGTTTATTACCCCTTGTGATACCTATGGAAGTGGGTTTGTCTTTTGAGCCTTCCCTAAAAAAGGCAATATGGGGGTGGCAAGAGCCTTTGCCAATATCCGAAAGCCCAGGGGTGACAGGTGCAAGCCGTCCCTAGCGAAGCATCGTGGCTTGTTGAACATGTCATCCCAGGCTGACAGGCATTGGATCCCCTTTGAATGACACCAATACTTAAGTCAGTTGTTGAAATTGATCATCTTGTCTTCATATTGTGGCATCATTCTTGGTGAGGGTAAGATGCTACTCAAGGTCAGGGTCATGCCAGCCTGGGATACATGCTCAGAGAGCTCCTCTATGTCTCTTTTCATGTAGTCCAGGGAGGTACATCTCATGTCATTCATACCAGCATAAACAATGACTGAGTCATATTTGTACTTGCCTTGGAGTGACCTGAGTGCTTGTGTTATGCGACGGATCCTAGTGCCCGACAGGCAGCTCACCATGACCTTCTCCTTGTTCAGCCTGGTGAGTGAGATGTCAGTGTGCCTGATGATAGAGTCACCTATTACATGTTTATCAGGTGTGTTGTTTAGCCTTAAGGGCTGTGACTGTTCGGCACACTGGCTTTGTGAGCTATGTGTTGCACGTGTTTTGTTTTAGAGTAGTGGTTGCTTGGGTGTCTGCCTTGGAGGTCTCTGCTGCTTAGGCAGATTTTTATTTAGAGCCTCCGTATGTTTTTGTGCGTTTATGTGTTTGGTTTGCTGTCGTGGTAGGTCTATGTGAGACTGAAATTGTAGTGAGTGTGGTTTCCTTCTCCTCCTGACTGGTTATGCCAGTACTGAGTTGAGAGAGCTTAGCCTTCAGTTTGGCTATATGGTTGCATCTCTCACATGTGTTGGAATTTGTTGGGAGGAGGAGAGGGTTGTCTGTGTACATGAGGCAGTTGCAACATTGCCTCAAGATTCCCAGATTCACCAGCTGGACCGGAGAGGAGATTGACAACTCTCCTTTGTACATGCTAGAATAGTATTGGGAATTCCTTTATAATTAAAAAAAGGGCCAATGGGGAACAAGGTACTCAAGGAGAGTTTGTGAGGGTGTAGTGCTTTTAATTTTTTAGTTCTGACTTATATAATTGCTTTAGTGAGCAAGTGCCAGGCTTTAGAGTAAGAATAGGGTGTTTATTATGAGAATTAGATCAGTACTAAGGGGAAAAAGTGAAGAGCAGACTTTGTGGAGCCGAGAATGGTTTAAACCCAATTAAGCAGAGCTGCCCGATGCTGCTCTATGTGCAAAATCGTGCAAAGCCGCGCCAAAGCGGGTTTTATACAGGGGTCTTGAAAGAGCTAGAAATTGGCCCAAAATGGCCAATAGACTACCAGATTCTTGTGCTGGGAACACTCCTCCAGGGATAGATAGGCTGCTTTAAGCTCCCCACTGCCACTGGTGAACAAAGAAGCCTCCCTTTATCCAAGAAAGGAAATGGGCAACACAGGAACTTTCCAAAAGTCCAGAATACAGCAATGCCTGTATTTGGACTACTCTAGGTCAGGAAAGACGGGAAACAAGGATAATTTTTTTGTTTTTTTTCTTTTTTGCAATAAACAGCAAGAAAATGCAATAAATATGAAACACAGGCTAGCGCACTTGAGTGTGTAGCCTCAACAGGTAAATGCAACAAAGAGGACAAACTTTAAAAGTGCAGGTGCAAAAACAACTTTAAACAGGTTAAAACAGTTCAAGAACACCAATACTTGCAGTTTAGCTAGCTCGGACAGTCACCCAGGTAGTAGCAGGAAAAAAACACTTTAATCAGGTTAGCAGTCGCTCTTTTAGCCTCTCTGCTGCTAGTACCACTCTGCAGGACCACGAGGAGCTTGGCTGAGTAGTAACAAATGCAAAAACCATGCCAAAGTGGGTTTTATACAGGGGGACTTGAAAGAGCTAGAAATTGGCCCAAAATGGCCAATAGACTACCATATTCTTGTGCTGGGAACACTCCTCCAGGGATAGATAGGCTGCTCTAAGCTCCCCACTGCCAATGTTGAATAAAGAAGCCTCCCTTTATCCAAGAAAGGAAATGGGCAACACAGGAACTTTCCAAAAGTCCAGAATACAGCAAAGCCTGTATTTGGAGTACTCTAGGTCAGGAAAGATGGGAAACAAAGATAATTTGTTTGTTTTTTTTCTTTTTGCAACAAACAGCAGGAAAATGCAATAAATATGTAACACAGGCTAGCGCACTTGAGTGTGTAGCCTCAACAGGTGTATGCAACAAACAAGACAAACTTTAAAAGTGCAGGTGCAAAAACAACTTTAAACAGTTTAAAGCAGTTCAAGAAGCAGAAATACTTGCAGTTTAGCTAGACCGGACAGTCACCCAGGTAGTATCAGGAAAAAAAACACTTTTATCAGGTTAGCAGTCACTCATTTAGCCTCTCTGCTACTAGCACCACTCTGCAGGACCACGAGGAGCTTGGCTGAGTAGTAACAAGCGCAAAAAATGCACCAAAGCGGGTTTTATACAGGGGGACTTGAAAGAGCTAGAAATTGGCCCAAAATGGCCAATAGACTACCAGATTATTGTGCTGGGAACACTCCTCCAGGGATAGATAGGCTGCTCTAACCTCCCCACTGCCACTGGTGAACAAAGAAGCCTCCCTCTATCCAAGAAAGGAAATGGGCAACACAGGAACTTTCCAAAAGTCCAGAATACAGCAAAGCCTGTATTTGGACTACTCTAGGTCAGGAAAGACGGGAAACAAGGATCATTTTTTTGTTTTTTTTCTTTTTTGCAACAAACAGCAGGAAAATGCAATAAATATGTAACACAGGCTAGCGCACTTGAGTGTGTGGCCTCAACAGGTAATTGCAACAAACAGGACAAACTTTAAAAGTGCAGGTGCAAAAACAACTTTAAACAGTTTAAAGCAGTTCAAGAAGCAGAAATACTTGCAGTTTAGCTAGACCGGACAGTCACCCAGGTAGTAGCAGGAAAAAAAATCACTTTTATCAGGTTAGCAGTCACTCTTTTAGCCTCTCTGCTGCTAGCACCACTCTGCAGGACCACGAGGAGCTTGGCTAAGTAGTAACAAGCGCAAAAACTGCGCCAAAGCGGGTTTTATACAGGGGGACTTGAAAGAGCTAGAAATTGGCCCAAAACGGCTAATAGACTACCAGATTCTTGTGCTGGGAACACTCCTCCAGGGATAGATAGACTGCTCTAAGCTCCCCACTGCCACTGGTGAACAAAGAAGCCTCCCTTTATCCAAGAAAGGAAATGGGCAACACAGGAACTTTCCAAAAGTCCAGAATACAGCAAAGCCTGTATTTTGACTACTCTAGGTCAGGGAAGACGGGAAACAAGGATCATTTTTTTGTTTTTTTCTTTTTTTGCAACAAACAGCAGGAAAATGTAATAAATATGCAACACAGGCTAGCGCACTTGAGTGTGTAGCCTCAACAGGTAAATGCAACAAACAGGACAAACTTTAAATTACAAGCGCAAAAGCACGCAAAAGCTGGCTTTAAAGCAGGGGATTAGAAAGAGATAGGAAATGGCCCAAAACAGCCAATAAGCTACAAGTCACTGGGCTGGAACCACTCCTCAAGGGACAGATAGGCTGCTCAGAGCTTCCCACTCTCGCTGGTGAACAAAGAAGCTTCCTCCTTTCCAAAGAAGGATATGAGCAACACAGGAACTATGACACAGCCCAGAGATCAGCAATACATGAAGACTAGACTATTCTAGTTCAGTAAAGGCGGGAAATAAGGATATATTTTTTTTTTTTACAAAGTAACAGAAATTAGGTACAGAAACACAGTAAATGCTTTCATTCGGCTAGCACACTTGAGTGTGTAGCCTAGCAGTTATATAGGTTGCAAACATCTGGATATTGCATAGACATCTGTACAGTGGACTGGGTATGACCTGCACAATGGTTTAACATGTTACATGTGAGGCAGATGATGTTACCATGCTATATAAAGTAATGCCATCGGGAGGTGGTAAACAGGTGTGGATGGTACACAAATCAAAATGGTATCAGCCAAACAAGATATGATCTTCACCCAAAGACACACACACAGACAGAAGCCAGTATTGAGATTATAACCCCTACCTATCTAGTTATTCCTACTACAGTGTTACACAGTTATCAGATGACTCATAGAGCTTACATGATTTCATCTAGTCCCAAGGTACTTCTAAGGTGAATGACATCAGCGGGCCTAGTAAAGTAGGGTGATGGGAAGTTTACAGGGTGGTACACAACTCAGAATGGTATAACCCACACAGTATATAGTTCTCACACACACACACACACACACACACACACACACACACACACACACACACACACACACACACACACACACACACACACACACACACACACACACACAGTTGCCAGTATTGGGATTAGAACCCTTACCTATCTATTTATTTCTACTATAGTGTTATGCAGTTGTCAGAAGTGCTACAGAGCTTACAAGATTTCACCTTGTCCCAAGGGACTTCTAAGGTGAATGACATCAGCAGGCTTATTAATGTGGGGTGATGGGAAGTTTACAGGGTGGTACACAACTCAAAATGGTATAACCCACACAGTATATAATTCCCACACAAACACACATACACACTTGCCAGTACTGAGATTAGAACCCCTGCCTATCTAGTTATTTGTACTGTAGTGTTATGCAGTTATCACATGCACTACAGAGCTTACTGAGCAAACAACTGGGCAAAGGTGCTGATAACTGTACAGCTGAGGTAAAGTGTTATAGGTGCCAGAAAGTTTGCTTTTAGTTTTATATCTTGCTAGTTTCTTTCTTTTCTGCTGTTCAAATAGCCTAATAGCTTTGCACTGCAACAGTTTTTTATCAATTATTCTAGCACACCTGAGACCTATCAGCAGTAGTTGTTCCTCATGGAATTAGCTCCAGCACTTAGTAGTTATGACCACCCCTCCTGGCATGATTAATGTGGAGTTCTCTGTGCTTTTTCCCATTAACCTGCAGCACTTGGGAATTCTGAGGGCACTGTTGCAACTGCCTAATGTACACAGACAACCCTCTCCTCTAAACTCCCAACACTCAGCCTTGTGAGAGATACCCCTATATCACCAAATTGGAAAATATGCACTCTCCAGCAAAGACTGGACTAGCTGGTCAAGAGGAGAAGGGTCAACACCTTCAACACACCACATGAAACACATACCCCTCCAGAATACCCATGATCATGGCTCTGACATACAAACAATAACCACACATCCACCTTCACAGAGGCACTCAATAGACATTTAGCCAAACAGCGGAGACAACCAAGACAGACACCCACTCGACCACAACAACACAGCACAAACCACAGGACACATATCTCACCTACACAGTGTGCCCCTAAACCTAAGCCACAAAGGCTAACCACCTTGCCTGATACAGTAATCATAGGTGACTCAACAGTGAGGCACACAGATGTCCCACTCACTAGGTTGAACATGGAGGAGGTAACACTCAGCTGTCTCTCAGGTGCCAGAATCCAACTCATAACACACCCAGTCAGGCCACTCCACAACAACTACAAGTATCACTCTGTCATTGTCCATGTGTGTGTGAATGACCTGAGATGCACCTCCATGGACTATATGAAAAGAAACATGGTGTAGCTTTCAGATTATGTGGGCCAGGCATGTATGACAGTAGCCCTGAACAGTATACTACTGTTACCCAGAATTATACTGCAGTACAAATAACAGATGACTGACTTCAACAATTGGCTTAAGTGTCTGGTGTCACTCTCATGGGATCTAGTATCTGTCTGCTTGGGATGACATGATTGACAGACTGCAATGGCTTGCCAGAGATGGTCTGCATCTGTCAACCCTGGGTTTCCAGGTACTGGCTAAGTGTCTTGCCACCCCTATAGTGCCTTTTTAGGTGGTGTTCCAAAACAAATTACCACCACAACAGCAATACATACATCCAATCTGAGGGTCATGCTGCTCAACACTAGACATCTACATCTCGAGATGCAGCCACTCAAAACACTCCTCAAAATTGAGAACATTGATATTTGTGCTGTAACAGAGACCTGGTTTACAGCAGCAAACAGCACCCCTGCACTAGCAGCCTATAACTCATTCCACACCTGTCAGTCCCAAAACATGGACCACAGCTCCAAAGGCGGTGGTGTCTCCATATTAATAATGGATATGTAGACATCCAGAGAAGTAGCCCAGCATAATGCATCTGAGATACTTCAGGTACAATTGGCATTGGGTAATAGTGTAATAAAGGTCATAGCCTGCTATAGGTCCACATCCATGTCCCTAGACTCTAAATCCACATTCCTCAACATCCTGGAATCTATCAAGGTCCAACTCAACACTCTCATACTATGAGAGCTCAACTACCCCTCCATCAACTGGGAAAGATATTCAAGCACCAATACACTGGCACAACACTTCCTGGAATTCATCAGTTCTGATGCCCTGGACCAGCTCATTCTGACACACAGTAGAGGAAGCAACATCATTGACCTATTTTGATTACTAACATATGGGACCATTGCTTGACAACAGTAGTCAGTCACTACCTGGTCAGATCCAACATAGAGTAATCATTATGAAAATCCACATCTCACCCACACCCCCCTCAAAGGTAATCACCATGAAAAACTTATCCAATGTTGACTTTGGACTCATAAGAACATAGGTGGCTAACATCACAGCACCCATGCCAATAGAAAATACTTGCATGACTGCCAAATCATACACAAAATCACTGTACAAACATGCACTTCAATGCATGGAACTAGCCATACCCAACAGATTCATGACACTCTCTTCCAAACACTGGAGGCCAGTCTGGTGGTCCCCTGCCATTAATAATCTGTACAATAGAAGGAAGAAACTGTTGGAGATAAAGGTGGAGTCCCAGGAGTGGTAAAACTCCCTTATTAGCCTCAGCAACAACTTGAGATCCCTCATGAAATCATCTAAAGCCACATATGATGGTAGAATTGCAGCAGACACTGACAACAATCACAAATCCTTTGATAGTCATATCAAGAACCTCAACGCCAATTCCCAGAAGTGCTCTGAGTTACTGCACAATGATACCTCCTATACTGAGCCAACAGATATTGCCAACATTCTTGCCAACACATTCAGTGCCAGCTTTACTCCTCTCTCCCCCTAGGGGAACAATTAGAATGCCATAAGGATGCCAGGCACCCAAGATTACTGCCACCCAGGTTACACCTGCATTATCCATGGGCAAGAATACAGCTTCCATAGGACCGCAAATTACCCCTGGCTGTGTTCTACATGAACTGCAAAGATACCTGGCACCACATCTGTGTGCCCTGCTCAGTCACAGCCTCACCTCAGGCTTTGCCCCTCCCAAATGCTGCACTGCTGCAGTCATCCATCTCCATAAAAGTGTGGCAACTACAGACCCTGGGAATTATCAGTCCAGTAGCCTGATGAGTCTGATATGTACAGTTATGAAGTGCATCACCAGGGACCTGATCGACAAACATATAGGCAATCTCCTAACTCTGGACCCCATACAGTTTGGCTTTGTGAAAGGGAGATCATGCCTGCTCAACCTGGTTGACTTCTTTGAGTCAGTCACCAGGTCCGTGTATGACAGTAAGGCACTGCATACAGCCTATGTCAATCTGGCCAAAGCACTTGATACCATTCCTCAGTCAGGAATTATGGATGAACCCACCAAACTAGGCATCAACCCCTATATCACTAGGGGAGTTGCAAATTGGCTCACAGCTAGAGCACACAGTGTGATAGTAGCAAGCTCCAAGTCAGACTGCCAGCCAGTCACCGGTGGAGTTCCACATGTATCAGTCCTAGGTACTATCCTGTTCAGCATCTACTTCTCAGGAGTCCAGAACAACACCAAGGAACTCAGGCTGACCAAGTTCACAGTCAACTGCAAGCTGGGAGCCATCATTAACTCCATACGGGATGCAGACATCCTACAGAAAGGCCTTACTGAGACCACTGACTGGTGTTTAAACCATGGCCTGAAGCTTAATACCACAAAATGCATCATCGGCCCCTTTGGTAAAATCTCAGTTCCCACTAAGTACCACATCGATGGGAGCCCACTCAACACTGTAGGTGTTATAAGAGATCTGGGGACACAGATTGACAGCAACCTTTCCTTTAACCACCACATTGTCATTGTGGTCAGGAAATCCTTCTATGTGGCACATCTCATTACCAAGGGTTTTGCATCCTGGAAGAAAGAGGTCATTGTCTCTGTGCACTCTTCCCTCATTAGACCAATCATCAAGTATAATGGGCCATTTGGCATGTACCTCACTAGACACCTGCAACAGCTGGAGACACCACAGAAGTACCTCACAATGAGGATCCTGGGCATGAAACACATGTACTACACAGACAGACCCAAAAGACTCCAGCTATTCTCTGTGTCATATCACCTACTTAGAGGTGATCTTTGCTTGACTTGCAAAGCCATGTCCGACCCAACTCTTTTACAAATACTACATCTAAAGACATCCCAATCTCTCTGCACCACACACTGCAGAGAACTTGACCTCATTACCACAATCAACACAACATGCTGCAGGGACAAGTTCCTCACCCAGAGACTGCACATGCTCTGGAATAGACTTCCCATACATGTCCAGCAAAGCACCTAGATGACCCTGTTTCAGAGAGATCTTGATGTGTGGATGGGTAATAGAAAGTTCACCCCACGGATCACTCCAGTGGCTGTACTTGATGGGAGCACTGGGAACTAACATCAGGTGGCACAATGGCAGGGCACTTCTATGAGTTAGGCTTGTAACGGCTCCAGGGTCATTAGCCTAGTACACACCTATGAACCTATAAGGAAAGTGACATTGGCATGACTAATAAAGTAGGCCAGTGGGTGGCTAACTTATTAAAATACTTCTTCCTACAAACATATACACTTACACAAACATTTGCTAGAGCTGAGAGTAGAACCCCTGCCTATCTAGTTATTTGTACTATTGTGTTACACAGTTATTGCATGTGCTACAGAGCTTACTGGACTGACAACTGGCCAAAGGTACTAATAAGGGGAATGACATCAGCAGGACTGATAAAGTATGCCAGTGGGTGGGACACTTATCAAAATACTTCTTCCTACAAACATACATGCTTTCACACACAGTTAGACAAATACATACACATTTACCAGATGTGAGAGTAGAACCGCTGTCATTTTAGTTATTTGTATTACAGTGTTACAAAGTTATAGCATGCACTACAGAACTTACTGGGGTGATAACAAGCCAAAGGTGCTGATAAGGGGAATGACATCAGCAGGACTGATAAAGTAGGGCAGTGGGTAGGGGAACTTATCAAAATACTTATTTTTATAAACATACATACACACTCATGTGCCACATCTGAGATTAGCACCCATGTCTAGCTAGTAATTACACTATTGCGTTATGCAGTTATCATATGCTGCAGAGCTTACTGGGCTGACACCTGGCCAAAGGTGCTGATAAGGGGAATGACATCAGCAGGACTGATAAAGTAGGGCAGTGGGTGGGAGGCTTATCAAAATACTTCTTCTTGCCAACACACACACACACACACACACACACACACACACACACACACACACACACACACACACACACACATACACACACACACACACACTCATTTGCCAGATCTGAGATTAGAACCCCTGTCTAGTTAATGATTTGTACTATAGTGTTATGCAGTTATTACACATGCTACAGAGCTTACTGTGCTGACAACTGACCAATGGTGCCAATAAGGAGAATGACATCATCAGGACTGATAAAGAAGGGCGCTGGGAAGTGTTGTGGGTGGGAATGGCCTAAAACTGTTTCACCTACAAACAAACACACACACCCTCACTCTCACATACACAACTGTCACACAGACACACACACACACACACACACACACACACACACACACACACACACACACACACACACACACACACACACACACACAGTTGTCACTGTTAAGATTAGAACCCCTACCTATCTAGTTATTTGTATTATAGTGTTACACAGTTATTGCATGCACTACAAAGCTTATAGGGTTGATCAGTGTTGAATGTTACTTCTAAGGTGAATGAAAGCACCAGATCTTGTGAAGTAGGGCAATATGAAGTGGAGACACACCCACCCACACACACACACACACACACACACACACACACACACACACACACACACACACACACACACACACAAATGTGATGTGATATTATAAACTCAATCTCAGTACTGTTACACAATGGGGCTCACCTTTTATGCTGGCACGTGCAACTGTTTACAACTGGTATGCCACTGTCCACAGCAGGACATCACTGTATGCCATTCAGGATATCCATGTGTGTGACTCACTCTACCTGTATCCCCCTGTGTCTTTCTCTGTATCACTGTCTCTCAGTTCCCCACATCTATGTGTGTGTATGCTTGACGTATGTTATCTGTTGCCCATATATGTGTGTGTATCTCACACAACAGATGCACATATATCACATATGGGCCACCTACAGCTAGCTGAGAGTAATCCTGTGTGTGTGTGTGGGGGGGGGGGGACAGTTGAGGTGTACATAGCTGTCTTTATGCAGGGACATATATACAGAATATAGTCATATATTCTGATGTGGGTTCCAGCATGTCCTGTGATTCTCTAAATGTAGGAGCATGCCCAGTGTGACCTTCTATAGTTAAGGTGGGACTCCATTCCAGAGATAGGTGTACTCCAGTTCAGAGTTTTGAGTGCTACAGCCATATCTATCAGGAGTACACAGGACTCAGGGTCCTTGTTTTGTTTACTAGACATTTTCTCACATATCTGTAGTCTGAAATTGCAGTGTATTGTGTCATTACCTACTGCCAGACAACCTCAGATCATCACAGTGCTTTACCAGAGGAATACTTGTTGTATGATATGATGCATAGACCAATATTATGAGTGCAGCTATGTACATTCTTGCCCAACAAGGCCATTTGTGAGGTGCGGCTACAGCCAGTGTAGTAATGACACACAGCTGTGCAAACAGTCCAGCAACTTGGTGGTATAATGGCTGTGGATCTCCTGCTTGTGTGGTATCTTTCTAACGTGAGATGTCATATCCTTGTGTGTGCATACCTCTGACCTGTACATTAATTGGCAGGTTGTCCAGGTGTTTGGCTAGAGGTTTCATCCTTTCTGCATAAACTGCATAAATGCGGTTTATGTAGATCCTACCCTTTTCTCCGAGTGCTACTTCGATGTGGATGTGTGTGCAGTCTATGGTGCCCAGTACCTCCGACTATTCTGCTACATGGTGGAAGAGATGATTATTGCTGGTACTCTGCTCAAGGGTGTTGGGGAAGTAAACATACTCACTGGCATGTGGTCGCATGGCATCCAGGAACTGGTGGAGTACCCTGGATGCAGATGCCTGTGAGACCCCCATCATGTCCTCAGTAGGTCTTTGGAAAGTACCTGTAGCTAGAGTTCTTAAGGTTATCCATTGAGATGGGCTCCTCTCTTTTGTTTCTAGTTCTGAGTTGAGGCCGACACAGCTCAGTGATTTGCTGAAGTATGTCTCTGTCCACTCTGTAGCAATGTACTATCTCCAGATCATGTAGCCCCTGGTAGGTTACCCTGGGTCTGAACAATCTTCTCCTCCTCCTTGGTCTGTGGTGGTTGTCAGCATTATCATCCTCTCTGCCATCAGCCTATCGCACATACTGATGGATCAAAGCAATGGCAGCCCCTAACATTTTTCCGGTTAAAAATTCCCCTGCATGTATACACCAATGGTGGAGAGTTTGTGGGAAAGAACAGATGGTAAGGTGTTTCCATACTTTATACTATTGTGCTGCAGATGCTGCCTGTATGATTGGCTGACAATGATACATCCCATCTTCCACCTATATTACTCATGGCTTTGATTTGGCCACTGTAAGTGTTAGAGGCATTACTGGTAATTTGTGCACGATTGCCTTTATTCTGCTGTTGCACTTTGTTTAATTATTTTTTACTTACATCTCCTCTCATTTTCAGGTATGCAGCCACCTACCAGCTGCATTATTCCATGCTTTGCAATCCCATTGTGTGTTGCTACAGTCCCATATTAGTGATGTCTACTTCATGTCTCCTTTATTGTGCTGTTGCCCTTTATTTTTTGTACATCTCCTCCCATTTTTAGCTATGCAGCCTCCTGCCAGCTGTTTTATTGTATGCTTTGCATGGCCCATTGTGAGTTGCAAGAGTCCCCTATTAGTGATTTCTACTTCATTTTTCCTTTATTGTGCTGTTGCCCTTTATTCCTTTTATTTTTTTCACATCTCCTCCCATTTTCAGCTATGCAGCCACCTGCCAGGTATATTAATGAGTGCTTTCAATAGCCCATTATGAGTTGCAGAATCCCATATTGCTGATTTGTACTGCATTTCCCTTGTTCTGCTATTTCCTTTTTTCCCCTATATCCTTCCAGTTTAAGCCCCACCGCACCATGCAGACCTGTTTAGCTAGTGTAAACAGCAATAAATGGCCCTCCCCTGGGCAGGAACATGCTCCTCACTTCATGGAATAAGACTATACTGCTTCAGACACACCTCCTCACTTAGCTGTGCTTAGCTAAGTGCAAACTCAAGCAACGGAGCTCCAATGTGCATACAGTAAGCATGACATACCCCCTTTTCATGTTAGTTGCTCCTCCTGCCTACACAATGGTGTTAGAGCACCTATACAGTTAGGTGCAGTGTGACACTTAGAAGAATTTTGTGATTCAGTATATGTCCCTTCATTAACATACCCCACTGCCTAATTCTGTAGTTGCTGCACTACACAAGAGCCTTCCCCCTTAGCAACCACTGTTTCCTATCGTTTTGATTCTGCTTGCCATATAGTATAATGGTAAAATGCAGGTTTCCCTTAAAATTGACTTTTCACTATTTTTTTTATTTTCCCCATGATCCCAGTTGTGCGGTGCTGCTCTATGCTTCAATGGCCGAGATCAGCCGCAATAAAATAAACTTTTATTTTTATTAAAGTTAAGAGGTCTTACATGCCAATGGCCATATATTTGGCCATTTACATGTGTTTTTTTGGAGCTGTCATGGCTCCATTTTCATTTTTGCAGAAATGTATTCAGCTAGTAGCCGAATCCATTTCTGCTGCTTACACTGTTCCTGCATGGTTACCTGGCTGCTTCCTGGATCACTAATTCACCTCATTTGCATGATTTTCATCAGCAAATGAGGTAATTAGCATATTGCATGGTTTTCCATGCAGGAACAGTGTTGTCTCACTCGTGCACATAAAAACGGCACGTTCCTGGATCACTTGGTGCCATATTCCATGTAGGAGCAGCTGCACCTCTCCTGCACAGAAAAATTAGCTTCTTGAATGACACAGATTGTTTTTAAACTGGATGCTTTCATTGGCTATGTTATGAGAGATAAACTCCAAAGCTTTGATGTAAGTTTTCCCTTCAGACTCATAGAAATAAGCAAATATTTATTTGTCATGGCCCTTGTGGGAACAGATTTGACATTAATAGTTCACCCCTTTTAAATGGTTAATGAACAATGTGAAGACTGGTAGAGAAGGGTGAAGGCTGCCAGCCCAGCCAGATAGAATTTTGCAGATAATACTGTCATTTGTAAATATGAATGTAAACTACAGGCTTGTTGTCTTAAATGTAAAGAAATACTGTTACATGTGGAACTGGAAATAAATGTGATAACAGTGGACTCTACTGACCAAAGTAAAGCATGTAGTGAGCATTTGAAGTAGACAGTGGTGATGAAAAGTCTAGATGAAGAAATTATTTCTATTGTTTTAAGCAAGAGTTAAATTGCTAGATTTAAACATGAAAATGTATTTTTATTGCTCTATTCCTGACCAGCTGCAAGATAACAAAAGGGAGAATTTAAGAATGTAAATGCAGTTAATGTGTAGCCTGGAAACTCCAGGAAAGTGAAAAAGAATGATGTAATGTTTATCAGAACTGCAATAGCAATTTAATCAGAGAGAATCAGAAGGCATTAAGCATTTTTGTCTTAGGTTCATAGGTTCATAGGTTCATACTAAGCTATCTGCCCTAGGGCATTTATAAGCCTAGCCAGAGTGTGTTTGGCTTTCGCCACCCATTGGAATGAGTATACTGTGCCCATTATAAGGTTTAGTTTACTGTACCTCTGTCTAGCCCCTAGACCCCCGGGGTAAACCTACGATCTCCCATCCACTCATCAAGATTCCTCTTGAAGAGAGTCAGTGAGGGGCTCTGCCTAACATGGACTGGGATTTTATTCCAGAGTGAAGGGAGCCTCTGGGTTATGAATCTGTCCCTCCAGCATGTCCTATTTATTTCTGTGCTGAGGTTCAAACCTCTCGCTTGTGTAGCTCTGGTGGATTTGGATTTTCTGAGGTGGAGCATGTCCATTAATTCCGGGTTGGACATGGCCTTGTATGTTAGGCATAGATCGCCTCTGAGTAGGCGGTATGCTACTGAGTAGAGCTGGAGTTTCTTTAGCCGGGGAGCATACAACATATGTTTGACTCCCTTGATCCTCTTGCTGAGGTACTTTTGGGGTCTTTCCAATTGCTGCAGGTGTCGGGTAAGGTACATCCCAAATGGGGCATTGTACTCAATTATGGGCCTGATGAGGGAAGAGTAAAGGGGCACAATGACCTCTCCCGATCTAGATGTGAATCTCTTCATGATAAGGTGGGCAATATAGAAGGCCTTTCAAACCACTTTGGCAATGTGAGTGTCGAATGAGAGGTTACTGTCAACTTGGGTCCCTAGGTTTCACTGCTTGTTTTTAAGTTTTTCTGAAGAAGCTGCGGATTTTTCAAGCAGCGAAAACGCTACTTTATTAAACTAATTTTGCATTCAAACCTCTTCACATTTTGTGGATTTGTATCGCCAGACTGCTACCTTTCTGCATTTTTGTTTTCATTTGGGTCCCTAGGTCCCTAATTACCTCTTCCATACTTAATGGATTGCCACCTATGTGGTAATTTGTGGGCACTTTGTTTTTCCCAAAGGGTATGACTATACACTTTTTGGTGTTGAGTTTAAGGCCATGGCTCTGGCACCAGTTTTCCATTTCTATGAGACCCTTTTGAAGGATGCTTGTGTCTGCTGGACAATCAATTAAGGCGCCCAGTTTGCAGTCATCTGCGCACTTGGTCAGCCACAATCCTCCCACGTTAGCCTGTACCTCATAAAAATAAATACCAAACAAGAGAGGTCCCAGGACCGAGCCCTGTGGGATGCCACTTGTGACTGGTTTAGAGTCTGACATGGCTCCAGCAATTCTGACCTTGTGGGTTCTGTACTTGAGCCAGTTTGCAACCCATCTTATGACATAGGGGTTTATATTTAAGATGGAAAGCTTGTCTATGATGCCCGAGTGGGGTATTGTGTCGAAGGCTTTTGCAAGGTCAAGGTAGGCTGTGTGAACTACCTTACCCTCATCAATGGCCTTGGTGACTGTTTCAAAGAAGTTGACCAGGTTCAAGAGGCAGGATCTGCCCTTAACAAAGCCGAATTGGGTAGGATCCAACGTCTGTAGGTCCCCAATGTCTTTGTTTATGAGTTCCATAATGATCCACTCCATAGCTTTGCAGACCAGGCTCGTCAAGCTTATGGGGCGGTAGTTTCCAGGGTCCATAGAAGCACCTCCTTTGTGGAGTGTGACCACTGTTGCAGTATGCCATTCTTTGGGTACATATCCTGTAGTAAGCCTGAGATTAAACAGCAGCCTTATGTGTGGGTTTAGCTCTTCTTGGAGTTCATGTAGCACGCAACCCGGGACACCATCTGGTCCCATTGATGCTGTGTTTTTAGCTTTGGAGAGGGCGGCTCTCACCTGGGCATGTGATATGTCAGGGAGGCAACACTCTGCTGGGATAGATATTTGTCCTTTTGGGGGGGAGGGGGGGAGAAATTTGCACTGAACCTGTCTGCTAGTATGTTGGCAATGTCTGTGGGTTCAGTGTATTTTTTGTCATTTTGGACTAACTCTGAGCATATCTGGGAGTTTCCACCCAGGTTTCTAACATAACTAAAGAAAGCCTTGTGATTATCTTTAGTGTCTTGTGCAATTTTTCTCTCAAAGTTGGCCTTGGATGATTTTATGAGTGTTCGTAGTTTTTTGCTAGTACTGATCAGAGATGCCTTCCCTTTTAGGGATTTTGCGCTATCATGTAGTAGCTTCCTCCTTCTGCTGTATAGCTTATTAATGGCTGGGGTCCACCAGACAGGTCGCCTGCCTTTGGGGGAATGGGTCTTGGTTTTATTTGGGATTGCATGATCCATGCATTCCTGTAGATGTCCATAGAATGCATTTATAAAGGATTCAGCGAAGTGAGCTGTGGTTTCCACTGGCCCGGGGGCTTTGAAGGATTCCACTTTGGTCTTAAGAAGTGTGAAGTCAGCTTTTGAGAAGTTCTTCACTGTGGACTTCTGTGCTGGGGGTGGGGGAGAGATGTGGATTTCCAGGGAGATTAATTTATGGTCCGATCTTACCAATGAGGAGTATACTTCTGGTATGGAACATTGTGTCCCCATGTTTGTGATGATCAGGTCTAATATGTTTTCCCCTCTTGTGGGAGAGGTGACTAGTTGTTCCATAGCATTTGAGTTTATGAATTCTAGGAACCTTTGGGTTAGGGTGTTGGGGCTTGAGTAATGCTTCCAGTCTATGTTTGGGTAGTTGAAGTCCCCCAGTATGATGGTGTTTGAAGAGACCTTCATATTTTCTAGTGTCTTTAGGAAGGCTGAGTGGGGTTCGTGAGTTTGAGAGGGTGGTCTGTAGCATGCTACAAACTGGAGGGCAGTTTTGCCTACTGTTAGTTGCACATGGATGGTCTCCGATGCTTCGTGCATTGCCACTAACCTGGAGGTGTGGGTATCCTTGATGAATATGGATACTGCCCCTCTTTTTGTGGTCCGGTCCAAGTTCTGGGGCCGAAAAGCATGATATGAGGTATAACCTGATAGTGCTGGGGTGCTCTCGGGAGCCTTGAACCAGGTTTCTGTCACTGCACAGACATCAATGTTCTCCATACTGAGGAGGGCTTTGAGAGTGTACATCTTGAGGTTTAGACTTCTGGTGTTGAGCAGCATTACCCTTAGTTTCTTTCTACTTTTGTTTTTTAGGGAGGTGGGTTTGTCTTTTGCCTAAAAAAGGCACTATGGGGGTGGCAAGAGCCTTTGCCAATATCCGAAAGCCCAGGGGTAACAGGTGTAAGCCGTCCCTTGAGAAGCAGCGTGGCTTGTCGAACATGTCATCCCAAGCAGACAGACATCGGATCCCCCTAGAATGACACCAATACTTAAGCCAATTGTTAAAATTAATCATTTTGTCTTTGTACTGTGGCATCATTCTTGGTGAGGGTAGGATGCTGCTTAAGGTCAGGGTCATACCGGCCTGGTCTACATAATCATAGAGCTCCTCTATGTCTCTTTTCATGTAGTCCAGGGAGGTACGTCTCAGGTCATTCACACCAGCATAGACATTGACTAAGTCATATTTGTACCTGCTTTGGAGTGACCTGAGTGCTTGTGTTATGTGGCGGATTCTAGCACCCGACAGGCAGCTTACTGTGACCTTTTCCTTGTTCAGCCTGGTGAGCAGGACGTCAGTGTGTCTGACTATAGAGTCACCTATTACAAGTGTATCAGGTATGTTGTTTAGCCTTAAGGGCTGTGACTGTTTGGCACACTGACTTTGTGAACTATGTGTTGCCTGTGTTTTGTTTTGAGGTAGTGGTTGCTTGGATGTCTGCTTTGGAGGTCTCTGTTGCTTTGGCAGATTTTTATTAAGATCCTCCGAGTATGTTTTTGTGTGTTTGTGTGTTTGGTTTGCAGTTGTGGTAGGTCTATGTGAGACTGGATTTGTGGTGTGTGTGGTTGCCTTCTCCTTCTGACTGGTTATGCCAGTACTGAGTCAAGAGAGCTCAGCCTCCAATTTGGCTATATGGTTGCATCTCTCACATATATTTGTATTTGTTGGGAGGAGGAGAGGGCTGTCTGTGTACATGAGGCAGTTGTAACATTGCTTCAAGATCCAACTCACAGCACTGCCTCTTGCTCACATGTAAGCTATCTTAGACTTGTGTTTTCTTTTAGAGATAGCTAGATCTAGAAAGATTAGACTAAGTGTTTTTCTGTAATGTCAGAACTGTACTACTGAATTATTTTAAGTATTTCTGTGTGATTTCTGAACTCCTGACTAGCACTGACTGTGTAGTAGAAATGATTGTCTTCTGGTTTTAATTATTTATTATTAAATATGTTAAAACCTTTTAACTGTGGCGGGTTTGTGTAGAGATAAGTTAAGTTCTAAGAGTACATTGCATGTATATAAGGATCCTGTACCAGGTCACTCTAATAAGCCTTGAGACTGTTTAGTCATATTACCAATTGGATAATAATATTGCACAGTAATAAATGGACACCCTTTTAATGGCCTTTGAGTAGCTGATAATTATTATCTGGGTGGTGGCAGGGTACTACCATGTAGCCTGGATTAAAGGGGCACAGCTGGAGAACCTGTGCCATCCTTCCCCAGAGTATCTGTGTGGTTGTATAAACTCTTATCTCAAAGTCTGTGTGTGCCAGCTACTTGGGCAGGGACATGACGCACTGGTTGGACAGAGAGAGTGCTGGACATTTTAGCTTGCCCAGCTAGGCTGAGATCTGGACCCTATAGCTGTGCGAGTGGGGAGTCTTATTGGGGACCTGGAGAGCAAGGGAGTGACCAGCCCTGGACTGACTGTGATCTCTGTGTGCTCTTAAGGGAAATTGCACTTTACTGTGTCATATGAGACGACCTCTCTGGTGTTAGTGGTGAGGATTGAGGATCCTTGCTTGCTGGGCCAGGGCATGGGTGTCACAAACAGTACAGAATTAAGATATTGATATTAGGTTTGCAATGTTTTGATTGATGTTTGGCCACCATGCTGACATGTTATCTTTTTCTTAACATTCTGTAAGACCCCAATGACCTTTGGGGTTTTGTGTAGCATGTCTGCTTGCTAGAATGAGGTAGCTACAGTTCGTTCTTGATGTAGCAGTAAGCAATAATCCTGATAATTTTGCTTGGAGTGTATAACACTTAGATATGAGATGTTTGGTGTCCAGCAATCTGATCATCCATTTTGGCCATGATGAATGAATGAATGAATGAATACCAGCTTGTAACTCTTGGGAATTTTTGATAGCTTGCTTAAGCTTGCGTGGGGTCTTGGTAGTCACTTTTCTAGTAGTTGCTATCCTCTGCAAGTACATGACAACATCTTTGGTATCAGTTAACAGTTGATTTTGAATAGGATTTCTGCATAACACATCCATAGCCGCCACCTGTTTTCCAGGCACATGGTTTATTCTAGTATTGAATCATTTTAGTCTCATTACCAGTCTTTAACAACTGGTTAACACTGTCTAGGTTGTAAGAACTAACCAGTGGATCCAGTGGTTTATAGTCAATCTGGAGCTGAAAATTCTCAAACCTTAATAATTACCTGGAGAATTTTTCTCATGCCTGCATTTACAAGGTACTTTTTTTTTGATCTGCAAATATGTCTACTCAGCATTGGTTGTCATTCAAGAAAAAGAGGCAACGGGTTGTAACAGTTGTTTATCTGCATGGAGCAATGCTGTGCATAGGCCATTGCTACTAGCATCAGCACTTAAAGTCATTGTTTTAATGACATCATAGTATGCTAGTATGGGAGCTTTTGTCAACATTTTTTTTTGACTGAACAATTGGGCTTATGCATTTGCCCATCATCAGATCCATCTTTCTTTAACAGTTCAGTTAAAGGACATAACATAGTTGAGAGATCCGGTCCAAACTTACCCGAGTAAATTAATCTTGCCTAGAGTTTGACTTAACTCAGTCACTCAAGAAGGATTTTGCAACTCTGCCATTATTATTTATTTATTTGTCTTTATTGACCAGGAAAGTCTGACTGGGCGAAGCCCTTTTTCAGCAGAAGTCTAGGGAGAAAAACACCAGCACAATTATATAGTTCAGTTATATATTCAGGTTACATTTCTTATTCAGTTCTTTTTGGAAGTAATAATATATCTTGTATTTTGGAACAAAGTAGGACAATGTGGTATGTTGTTAAAGAAATTTAGTACACAATTAGAGGAAAAAGTTGATTTTCTTCATTCTTACATACAGTTAGACTTGCATCATTATCAGGTGGAGGAAAACACATGTTGTGTTAGAGACATGGAAATGCAGCCTAATGACACTATTGATGCAATTCAAGTGCAGAATTAAGTTTGAAGAATATGTCATGTCAATTCAGAGTGGTGTTGTGAAAAGTATTAGTATGAGGATGTGTTATTAGTGTTGTTAAGTAGAAATATTTAACAAGTGAGAAAAAGAAACAACATAATTATAAGCTATGACTTAATAAACATGAAGCGATATTAAGGTAGAGGGAGTATAAGTAAGAGGGACAGGAAATGAAGGAGGTTTGAAGGGGTATGATTGGTCAACTCCACAACCTGGTGAGGAACAGGAGGATATGTTGAGATGCTGTTTGAGGGGTGATTTGAAGTTTGGGGTTTTATCAGTTTTACTAGGATAGAGATGGAATTCCAACGTTTTGAGATATGGTATGAGTATATGGATTTCCCTGCATAACTGTATGCCCTGTTTATATGTAGCAGAAATTGTTCACTATAGTGGAGATCTCTGGTTTGGGAGCAGAGGTGGAGGTTATGCATTAGAGATGGGCATTTTTTTCCGGATGATAGATACATTTAAATGTAATCAGCTGTGAGTAGGTTAGGTAGTTTAAATGTTCTAGCCAACTGAGCTATTTTAAAGTATGACAGTGGTGTGCCCTATATGAAAGAGTGGTAGCTTGCTACCTTGTTGTAATACAATGCTAATTTTTTTTGGTATGTTATTTAGGTTAGTTAGGACAGGCGAAGTGTAAAGGAGGAATGGAAGTAGATACATTGAAGCTAGTGTTTCCCTTTCTAATTCTATAAGGTATGCCTTACCCCTATTGAGGGAAACTAATTTCTAATGCTTTTAAATAGATTGAAGGATATGTTGGAAGAACCTGAGATTGTCATCTATTATTATGCCTAGAAGCTTGGCTTGGGATACTATTTCAATCTTGATGTTGTTTGCATAAGCAATGTTGAAGGATTCTTTATGACTGAGGTGGGGTTTTCCTTTGACTTGGGATTTTGCTTTGAACTTGATTGCATCAAAGCCAAATTCTAGTAGAACTGATGCTGTGACCAATGTAGTGAAGCTCAGACTTTCTAAAACAGCATTTGTCTTTGTTCAGTTTCAAACCAGTGTTTGTAATAGTCTGAAGAAGTTGCTCTAAAATCAAATCATACATATCTTTATCCAGAATAAACACTAAGATGTCATCCGTAAGAAGAACAGCACCATCCAGCATCCTAATTAAATTAGTATTTCATGCTGAAAATTTTCAGGTGTTGAAGTTGTCAGTCTTTTAAAACAGAACTTTTCCATTGGAGTTGTGAAGGTGGTTAGTTTTTTGTTTTCTTTATCTAAGGGTATTTGGCAAAGCCCACTGGAAGTGTCTAGCCTAGAAAACACTTCTGCATTAACTAGTTTTGATGCTATGTCTTCTGCCTTAAGTAGAACAAACCTTTCAGCACAACTGCATTATTTAATTTTTTTTTAATCAGCACACATTCATACACAAGCAATCTTTATAATTATAGGGACCGTAAGTACAGAGCCCTCAGTTAATTAAGTTACACTTTCAATAACATCAAGACTTTGCATTCATTGAAGGTCTGTCTCAACTTTGGAGTGCATTGCATGGGAAATATTACCCTTCTGGATGTAGTCAAGGCATATTAAACTGCATATGGTTTTAGTTTAATTTTTACTGGTTTACAATTGGGCCGACTAACTTCACCAACTGCATCCACACTGATTTCATTTATTTTGGCTATTAAGCCCTTTTTGCATGCCACATCTTCACTGAACAGATTATTTACACATAGATCATCCAGCACACAAACCCAAAACTGAAATGTGTACCCTTTCCACTCAGACATGGCTAGATATCTACAAATGCACTTGAATTTCACTCTCTGATTCATGTAACTGCAAACACTTCAATAAACTTCTATAGGTAGCATGTGATAGCGCAGTAACTTGCGTCTATATAATGACATTGAAATGTCAAAAGAGTGAACGCTCTTACATCAACACAGAATAACCAAAGCTCCTAAACCTCAAACAGCCAGAACGGCGATTTTTTTTCCCAGGGAAAATATCGCTGGGCCAACAAAAAAAATAAATAAATAAATTTTCACACAAAATAAATTGGGGGGCTTCGGCCGCTCACACCCCATTACTTAAATATACCAACTCTGACATTGCACTACAGTGAAGGAAATGACAAAGTCCCAACAATGGCCCAGCAATTTTTTCCCTGGGAAAAAAATCACTGTTCTGGCTGTTCAAGGTTTAGGAGCTTCAGTTATTCTGTGTCAATGTAAGAGCATTCGCTCTTTTGATGTTTCAACGTCGTAATATAGACCCCAGTAACTTCAGCCCATGTATCAAGCATGAAATTCACCTGAGTTCCGTTAATAGGAATCTTTATTTGCCAGCCTACTTCAACATCAGACAAAGCAGTTACTGGACCCAGAAAAAAGTACACTTTCTGAATATTATTCTCTGTCATACTTTCAGTAGTTGATTCTATTTTTTAGTTAAAACAACAACAAAATGACCCAGTGTTTTATATCTCTTACACCTCCTGTCATATATAGCACACTGCTGTGATTCAGCATGATATTGGTCACACCTCAAGGATGTATCAAGTTACACTCACTCAGTCTGCTTCTAAAACCTTTGCTTAGATTGACCAGAATTATGCCTCTTTTTAAATTTTACATTAACTTCTCATTTTTACTTCAACCACATCCTTACCTTAAATTATCATTTCATCTCATTAATATAATTTCATCTCTCTGGTGATTTACGATGCTTTCTCTAAAATAAAATTTAGTTCAAGTTGTAACTTTTGAGACACTGCTACATCTATGCCTCTGATTCTTTACTTTCATGCCATTAAACCCACATTTTCAGCTAGATAATGCTCATTCATGAAATATGCCCTTTCTTTTATTATACTTCTTTTAGCATAAAATGTTTACTGAGTTTAGTTATTAGTCACTTGTACACACTGACCCTCTAAGAATACAGAGGAGATGTATATTGTCTCTAGCTCATGTTCCAGTGAATATAGTAAAGGATTTATCATGATTTCATCTGTTTCTCAAATTTGATTGCCCCTCGCAGTTGTGCAAACCTTTGTATTCACACAGGCCAACTAAATGTTTTTATGAGGTCAGATAACTCTGGTGGGTTAAATTTCTTCATTATCATGAAAATTCTTCTCTTTTTTTTCCGGGTGAATAATTTAATTTCAGCAAAAAGATGGCTATCAAGGTAAAACTGCTTTTTAATGATAAAATGGTAAACTCTGCCTTAGGAATTCACTTCAGGTGGTGTGGTGTGGTTTTGTAACTGATTGCACTTTTCTGTTATTGTTCATTTTGAAGATTCCAGTTCTGATACCATGTCAGACTGTGACTAGTGTTTACTGTGTGACAGTCATTGGCAGTTTCAGAAATGTTAAAATACAACAGCATTTCAGTCAAACAGGTAACTTTTATTCTGTACAAAATGGCAGGTCAGTAGAAGCAGTATATTAACTTTTTAGTCATGTGTGGGCATTAAAATTAGAAATGCAATGCATTATTGGATACAGAAACTCTTATAATGACAATGCAATACAATAGTCTTAAAATGAGAATGGTTATAGTAAATATTCATGATGAGTCTATTATGTTCAATGAAAAAATGTTTTTTCGAAAAGCAGAAGTACAAACCCATTTCAGCGAAAGCGCACTTAACCAAAAGTGTATTTTTATGAACACCGGTTCACCAAACCGGACATAAAAAAAAAAAAAAACACTGCAAACATGCTTTTGCAGGGGGGCAAGCTCCCTGCACCCCCACACCCCCACTATGCATATATATATATATATATATATATATATATATATATATATATATATATATATACTAACTCCAAGATCGTACCACAGTGGGGAAACGGGTATATTTCCTTATCCCCACTGTACCGTGCTTTGCTGGTGGAGTGTTTTTTTTTTTTTTTTTTTTTTTATATATGGTTAGTGAACCAGTGTTCCTGAAAGTGTATTTCACGAAAGTGCACTTTCGATTAAGTGCATTTTCATTGAAATGGGTTTGTACTGCTGCTCTTCGAAAAAACGTGTTTTCGTTGAACAGAAGTAGACCCTTCATGATATATTCCAAAATTCGAACTGTTTTATTTTGCTTATCATTACACTGTTAAAGTGTTTTTGTCCTGGTGTCTCCAGTGAACCCCTGATTTTGGAGAATTATGTTCTTACACCTTTGCTACATTTGTGGAAAGTCTGTCTAATGGATTATTTATGTCAGAATAAGACTGAATACTCCTACATATCACAACCTCAGATAAAGAATATGCATTTCTTGTATATGAAAGTACAGTCTCTTGGTTCAGAGATTACAGTTAAGGCTATTAGAATTGCAACAGGAACTCCTTCTCTCCTGCTGTTTGACATTTCATCCATTTCCACATGATAGTTTGTAATTTGTTAGCTACTGGTGACTCACAGACCAGTGCTTCATAAGCGATTATCTTTCATTCTAGAAAAAGGTAGAGTAAAAGTTAATATTTAAAGCTGATCCCTGTTTCATCATGATAACGTCCTTTTTGATAATGAAAGGCACTGAAAACTGCAAAAACATTAACAAAAGATTATGCAACAGCAAGGGCTGTGGAATAAAATGACACAATAAAGCATTTTTTCATATTTCTTTATATTTTAAGTCATGGGAAGGTTTGTTCAGGAATTCAGCATTCCTGTTCATCAGCAGGATAGGCTTTTAGATAGACTTTTATTGAAGCATGGTTTGTTAGACCATAGTGTTGTGTAAATATTTTGTTTAAACTTGCTACTTCAATAAATTGGATTTATTGGTGCAGTTGGTATTATACCAACATGACTTGCGTAGGCTGGAATGTGTCTGTTCCCTAAGGAATGCCTGGAATTACATATTGTATTTAAGTTAAAGAGGTGGTAAGAATAGGATGTGGCACAAAGGAACCCTATTATATTACTAGATAAGAGATTTGTTGCATTTTTAATAGAATCAAGAATTTAGAGTTACAATGGGGGAGAAAAAAGTGGATTGCATTCATAAAGCAGTCATTCTCTTAGTAACTGAAGGCAGATCTAAATGTGAGCACAATGTGTTCAACAAAGACTCTGGTTTGCGAGGGTAGGATTTGCTATAATTTATAATGATGCTTGTTAAGGATATACTTCATAATTCTGCAAAGGATGGCTGCTTTTTTACTTATTGAAATGCTTACTGTAGTTTATTGTAACTCACAATTCTGAATAAAGTGTTGCCTTGAGACAAAGCTAGCAAGTGTGAGGATTTTAAAAATCAACAGTCCTATGGTGGTGGTGCTGCGGTAGCGTTGTTGCCACACAGTAAGACAGTGTCCTGTTTGATTCTCAGCTAGAGCATCTTCTATGTGGAGACATGCTTGAATGGGCATACCTTCATTGAAGATTGTGCGTCAGGGCTGGCAACACAGCACGTAAAAATCTACTACCAATCATTAGTGGGCCGAAGTTCCACTGTGGCGACCCCTAACCGGGAAAAGCCGAAACACACAACAACAACTGTCCTACTATTATATACAGGCCAGCAACAATAAAATATATGTGGAAATACTGCGCTAATGGTAAGTACATGCTGCCTGTGTTACTTTGTCCTGATTATTTTATTTATTTATTTATTTAACATTTGTTGACCGGGAATGTCCGACTAGATTCCACAGAGCCTGTTTTCAGCGGAGGCCCGGGGAGAAATGCTCCATATGCATGTCTTTGGATTATTGATTATGGTGATAAACATTACTTATTACATGTGAGACCAAACATGGTTTTCACAAAACTGTTAATAATGAAAAGCCAAGTAAAAAGACGCCCCTCTTATGTAAGAATACTCAACAGTAGCAGACAGTACGGACTGCAAAAACAGACATCACCACTAAGTGGATCATTGTAAGTGCACAGTAAGTTTAGCAGTGGCCCCACTGATACTGTAATGAAGATAAGTGGACTGCTATCAGTCTGTGCACATTTAAGTCTAACAGTGGTCTCACTGATACCATAATGCAGATGAGTAGACCATTGTCGGTCTCTGCACATTAAGTCTGACACTGGTCCCACTGATCCTGTAATGAAGATCACACACACATATTGAATGACACTGTTGTTTCATAAAATTCTCATAGATTTGTCACATAGGGTCACTGTGATGGCTCGGCATCTAAAATGCCTAACAACGTGTAAAAGTCCCCCCACCCTGTCGTCTATCAGTATGTCAGTGCTTCTGGCAGGTCACAGGGAAAACAGCATATGCGTTCCAAGGCCACACAATTATACGTGCATGTGATAATGAAGGTGGGTATACATATAAGAAAATATAGAACAGTAAGAGATTTACAAAATTTAATATAAGTTCTGTCATAGGCAAGTTAACTCCCTACTCAGGACTATAACCATACTGCCATATTTATATTCTGTGATTACTCACACATTATTAGTTACTTAATTCCCTGCGAAGGCTTTCAGGTAAGGACACATCATGTGGAACATGTGGCCATGGCTCCAATAACATGTTGGGGTAGGATGAAGAGTCCCTTTGTCTGACTACAAACAGCATAAAAGAGTAATGAAAAAAACAGGATATCCGAAATGTAACTTTTCCTTCTGCAGTTACTAAAAGTATAAATGGAGATAGAATTTGGAGCAAGTACTTAAAGTACTGCATGATTCTGCATTTTTGTTAGTTAACATTTTGTAAAAGGAATGTGCTTTATTCAGTAGTCTTAACTACAAGAAACAATGCAATCAGAAAGAGAAAACAAATTCAGTCTGGCAAAGTGTACTTTGTGTATCCCTGCTTTGTTCTTTTCTTTTGTTTGTAATCAGTCAACATGTGCCAGCATTACAGTAAGTTTTGGTTATTGCTGACTTACATATTCCAAATGCATATATCACATGTTATTTTAAATTCCCTATGTAAACCAAATGTACTGGTGGATATCCAGGGGTTGCCCACAGGTGTTTCCAGAAAGATTTTGCAATGCATTGCAGATGTTTTATATCTAAGTGTTTCACTGCATAATATCAAGACTGATATTGAAGACTGTCTAGTTCTGTTCTTGCTGCTGTTGGATGTCCTAGAGGTTCTGCTGTGCATAACAAGACCCAATCATTTTTGCGGTCTGAACCCCATGTATATCCATTGCAGTCTCCCATGTTTTTACAAATGGCCTTGGACTGAATTACAGAATATTTCAGCCAATAGCTATGACAGTCACTATATGGAAGGGAATGACCTGCTCATGGAAGGCTCCATCTGGGACAGTCATGTGTAGCACTACTCCCAGATCTGAGGTGTATGCCCTAAATGCTCCATGTGTAAGCAGTAGTAGAGGAAGCTAGAACAGTGAGGCATGGAGATGTGAGTGAGTGGTATTTCTTTTCATCATGGCAGAAGAAAGATGCTTTGACTCTGTTACCAGACTCACTGACAGGAGTGTATTAGTATATGTCAGCACAGAAGTCACAAGGTGATTCCATGCCGCATAAGGTGATTCCATGCCACATGGAGCTGGGGCGACTTGCACAGGAGCACATTGTAGTTCTCCCAGGCAGATGTGCATTGCAGAAGTCAGGGATGCTATGGAGAGAGCTTAGTCTGATTTGCTGAAGGGTACAAGACTTGACAGACTGGCACATTCTCTAGCTTATGAATCTTGCTCTGGATAATTTGTTACTTTGCAAAACTGGATTTATTGATGAGCTTCCACCAAATAGTCCAGGAGACTTCATTTCAGGCAAACAGACATGGCTCTTGCTCCACTGATAGGAATAAATGGGTGGACTGGAAGCAGGAGCTGACTGGAGTTGGCCCGGTTGTGCAGACACACACAAAACATGTGTAACACTGTACAAGCAGAATGTTGTTTGTTTCTTACATCTGTAATCGATCTGTTGTGCTCTGCTGTTTACATTTATACTGTTACTGAATGTAAGGTTTGCAGTTAGATTATGGACATTTGCATCACCTCTTACTGTATTGATTTGCAAACACTGATGACTGTTTATCATGTATTGTTGCTGTTAACAGATATAATAAAGTTTATACTTGCTAGTTGCCCAGTGTTGTCCTTTTTTTCAGTTTTTGACACTATTCAGTTCCCCTTTGTGGTCATATTCTGGTAAACAGGTCATCTGCAAGACAGTGTAGAACCTCAGAGAGTGATGAGAGCATGGAGCAATAGCAATGTACATTATGGAGCAATATGCATGTACATTATGGAGCAATATGCATGTACATTCATGATCATCACCAGGTTTTGTTGATTACAGATGTGAATGGGAAAGCATTAATATATAAGTCTGCTTTTGTGGAATTCAGTTACCTGAGGTGAAACTGTTTCACAACAGGTTCAAGCAAGTTCAAAAACATGTTCCTATGTACAAGCAGGTTACTTCTTACCTCTTGTGTTTGTAAGTGTTCTGTTGTGATATGCTGTGTTCGCTGTCGGTTTACATGGGACAGGTGGCTTGTATGTCGTGATACAATATAGCCTTCTTGACAGTTATTAATGTTCATAAACTGCTTTCTGTCTGCTTGTTTAGCTACTGAAATGACATAACAAGGTTCCTTTTCTCTGGCTACCTAGTATTGTCTTTGCTGTCAGTCTCTGATCCCCTTTGTGGTCTGGTTCTTCTGTACAGAGCTCATGTATTACATTGCAGGACTTCATTGTTTTGATAGTGTGGGTCAGTACTATAATTGCTGCCCATCTCCACTGACTTCATGATTAACTGTACACTGCATTTGGACATGCTTTTGTCTAGGTACTGTCAGTAAGGTGCACATCTAATAGTTTTAGAATTGGGGAGTTGACTTCCAGAATGTCCCTTCTCCCCAAACGTATCCCCTTCTACCCCAGACAGTGGATGTTTTTAGAAAGTATGCCATTCCACTGCTAAAGAAAAGTTAGACAACAAGGGATTCTATAAAGAAGTGATCAGATCTGCAGCCCTTGTCTGGATTTCAGGTGTACTCAGCTAAGAATGATGCTAACAAATACAAATTTATTGTGCAGTTCTAAACAGAAAAGTTACCATAATTTTCCATGCAGATTACCATAAATGACCATTTGTTGGTCATTTAGAATATGTTCAGCATGTGATGTTTCTGAACTGAGAGATGAAGGGCATTGTCTGAATATCTATGGGAAGCACACATACATTTTTGGTAGATTTGCCATGTTTCTCATTGTAGACATTTTATGTTAATGGCAAGTCAGTGTTGTATAGTGCCTTTCACTCAATGTGCTCTAGTTATCACATGTAACTCTTGCAGTATATTGCAAGCCTCATGGATTTAGGGACAATTTCTTTGAAATGGTTCCAATTATATTATGTGGGCATGTCTGAGAGTATGTCTAAGCCCATCAAACTGTGCACAACTGCACAAGTAGGGTGGTGTTAGTCCGTACTTCTGATATTTATGTTCAGGGTCACCACAGATATTTCAGCATACTTTACTGTATGCGAGTTCACAATAACTGCTGTGCTCCACCAAAAATACTATAATTTCTTGAGCCTTTTCTACAAATCCATGATGTATACTCTTTGCCATCCTAAGCAGAAATGTGATATGCAATGTGTTGAGTGTTAAGAATGAATTAGGCTTCACAAGTATTAGTACTATCTCCACCACTGCATATTAACAGTAAAATAACATTGGCTATGAAAGAAAGCATCTGTGCCTCCAATCAAGAAAAGAACATAGTTATATGCAACTGCATATTCTGACACATGCGCTATGTTAATATTCTCCTACCCAAACTGACTCCTATCAGTAAAAGACACTAAAATCTTTAGTGACAGTGAAAAAGATGTAAATGTTTTCCCAGATTTGGTCATTGAGCCTGACCTTCTCATTTGTTTTGCTGAGTATGCTAATTCTGAAAAGCTTAACACACCACTTGGGTGTTCCAAAAGCAGTTGTCATCCAGTGAGTATGATGATGAAGAAGATGGCCTCACAAAGTAGAGATTCAATGCAACTGTGATACAGCAACAATAAAGATGAGGTGTTATTGTCAGTTCTACAGGCCTAACTGCAACAAACAGCTTGAATGGAAAATGTAGCTGTTAGACTACTGTCATGAGGATGAAGATGGTTTTGTGCTTACAACTACTCAAAATGGCTACAATATAACAAATATTATGCCTGCATACAACAGTGTTTTTCATTGAAGCCGACTAGGGAAAAGGCTTTGTCTAAAAATTGTTTGGGTTGTAGAACCATAGTCACTCAGAAAACATCCAGACAGTTGCTCCTTGACCAACAAAGAGGCATGCCCTGACATGTTCTGCAATGCAATATCCACAATAAATGTGCAGGTGCCAATTCCTTTTCCACCCTCTCTAGGTATGACATTATACTGCACTAAATCCGCAATAGGAATTTGTGGCAGTAGAAGAACCCACAATGTGCATGTGTAGTAAGAGAAATGAGCTGCTTTTCATGTATCTTTTATTATCCACTATCTCAGTATATCAAAAGTGCTGATAAGACCCCCTACTACAGTGGTAGCTCTCAAAACACTACAGAAATAATGGATTCCTGGTGGAGATCAGTCACATAAAGGAGCATTCAAGCATTTTGTGCACATATATCTTTAATTGTAAGTGGTACAGCTTTCTGAATATAACAAGTACTGAAACACACATGCTTTGTATGACAGCCTAACAGGAAGATAACAGCTCATCTGTCAATGCTACTACCTCAGTAACTCTACTATTAACTGGTCAAAAGTCAGGAAGGCCACAGTTAGTTGCATCATATCTAGTACCAATAGATGTGGTGCTGAGGAAAGTAAAATGCAATATATCCTCCATTTAAAGGATTTTGCATATAAAGCAACAATGGTATTTGAACAATGTCTTGGTTTCTGCAAATAAATGCCGATGAAGCCCGAGAGGAATAGTATGAGGTACTTACTTATAGCCACAACACATACAGGAAACGACTTCCATGTCTACATGGGAAGAAGGAAGGAAGGAAACACATTTTCATAATTAGCTGTATAAGTGACTGAACAAATGAGTTTTATGTCAGTTGCCTGGTTCAGACAAAATGTAATTACAATTACCTGTGTAATTAGCAGCCTGAAATCAATATTTGTGTTACATAGCAAACATATGAAACACAGATAAAAACGAACCAATATGAAGTTTTGCTAAACTATACATCAGTTGTAAGTCAGTAAATAACTAAGAAAAAATGACATAATATGAATGAGATGCACAGAAAAAAAAGATTTTGTGCTTTATGATAATATTAATAGTAAAATCTTGAAAAATTACAAGAAAAATCTAGCCAAGTTAGAGTTTCCACTGTCTGTTTCCTTAAACCTTTTGTGTTAGAGGCACATGGGATATATGCAATTGACCCCTTAAAGACATCAGATGTTTCAGCTATATATAGCAGTTCTGAATGGCCATGATGTTTTTCTTTTTAAGTCTGTTATGGACAAATTCACACCCAGCTGATACCTATTACCATTAGGTCATAAAAAGTACATGAAAAATGTTAGCAAAACTAGAATTTCCAGTGTGTGATTCTTTAAACCTTTTGTATTACAGGCACATGGGATATATGCAAATAGCCCCTTAAAGACATCAGGTGTTTCGGTTATATACCTGTTCTGAATGCTCATGATTTTTTTCTTTTTAAGTCTGGCAGACCAATAACCCCAAACCCCATTAGCTGTGGACACACAGGTTTCAGCCATCATATAGCCTCACCAGCACAGAACAAGTGTACTGCTTGGCTAAATTTTGAAACACAGGGATGCTGTACCTAGCTGATGGCCATTACCATTAGGGTGTCTGCAAAATATCTCAACTAGCAAACTAAAACAATGAGTAAAAAGTTCAGATAGATAAACAGATTAGTAAAAAGTAAAAGAAAAATCTAGTCAAGTTAGAGTTTCCACTATGTGATCCATTAAACCTCTTGCATTGGAATTGCATGGGATATATGCAATTGACAATGGAAACTCTAACTTAGCTAGATATTTCTTTTACTTTTTACTGATTGGAACTCTTGAAAAATGTTACAGGCTACTACAGAGAATGAAATTATGTTGTAAGATGATATTAGCATTACTTCCTTCTGAATGAGATGCACAGAGGCGTGGATGTTAACATTCATAACCTGAATGATTAATTGGGCAAATATGCATATTATATATTACAATATTTGTATAATTGCTTGCATTACTGAATAACCAGATAAGAATGGACTGAAAGAACTGATCACCTGGGATAAAAATAAGTGAGAGAACAAGTATCTGTGTGAAGTGTGGTCAGCATGAGATATCTGCATTTGTGCTATCATGAAATTATAAATTATTGCTATAATTTTTGCTGCAATTGGATTAAAATGGACACAAGAGTGTCCTTTAAGAATTAGTCTTGAAATGGCCTTGCAGGAATGATTAACATAGTTGTAAGGAATTTGACATGACTCAATTAGGTAAACTCAAGAACAGTGAACAATGACACTAAATTAATTTCTTCCCTGTTAGGAGTATGCTCTATATCATAATATTTATATTAATAACTTGAAACTAATAGAAACCATTTCATATTGTGAGTCTCATTACTGTGAGAGCCAGGAGGTGAAACTGAGTGAGCAAAAATGTAGGACTAGAAATATGAAGTCTGAGATTCAAGTATTCCCTTTGCTCTGAAGTATGATGACCTTGAAGTTGGTATAAGTTTTTGGGGGGTGGGCTTGCTAGCCACATTGAGGCTGCAGAGGGGCTTACTCCCTGAAAAAAAAGAACAGTGATGTTTAACATTAGCTGCTATTCTGTATTTTTGCAATTATGTTTTCATAATTCTAAGAATTCCATTTATACCTCTTGGAATTACAATAGGGAGCTGAAACTTACATATAGTATGGGTACTGTATGGTGCTGTTATATATATATATATATATATATATATATATATATATATATATATATATATATATACATGCATATGAATGCACTACTTTTTACTTTGTTAACTGTATTGTTGCCCATATATTTACATTTGGATGACTTATTAATTATGTGGTTATAAATAATATATATTAATATATTTTTCTACTTCAAAATTGAATAGTGGTAACTAGTCATCTTGGTAAAAATTAAGATCACAATTACCTGTATGAATCATAGTTTGCCTGAGTTATTTCCATTTGTTTTGCAAATACAAAATTGATTGAAATAAACATTCGATATGCATTCATAACCACTGCTTAAATGCATGTCACAGAACTAGTGGGGGCATAGCTAAGCAATGTGACTTACCCGTGTTGGATAGACAGTAACATATATATTTTATTTCTTGCAGAATTATGAACAGGTTATATATATGTTAAATTTATTCACATTAATAACTTGATCCAAAGGAAGTTTATATGACATTTCATGATAAGAATAGAGCTTACATGCTGCCATGGTGTTTAAATTATTCAACTGTAGAGCTCTTTAAGGCTAGTTATCTGAAAAATAATCCAGATATGCAAATAATCATATTTTTTACAACTTTCTCCAAAAATGGAATGAAGCTTAGACAATGCATTCACATCCTACAGAAGGCCACACCTGAATAAACAAAACTGATGAAGATTATAGTGGTCTAAGTAGATTTGCAAAAGTATTAGAAGTTGTTTATTAAACATTCTAACAAAAGCATTTTTTATTTATTGTTTTGTTAAGTCAGGGATATAAGTGGATGGAAAATTACTATATATGTTGTCAAGGTTACTATGTATACAACACATCTACTATTTATTGATTGTGTAACTATTAAATCCAGTAACAAAAAGGCACAGCACGACCATCCATGTAAAACAAGGTTTATTACTTCAAGCTTTCGAGTTGAAACTCTTTTTCAAAAATAAATCAGTACATTGAAACCTCAGAATAAATACAGAACACCAGCCAATCACATAACATATCTCATAAACACATTATATAATTATACAAGTTGCATAATTAATATAGTTGACTAAGTCTAGTTCACTAAAAAACTTCATTAAAAACAATGGTCAACTTAACAAATGTCATTACTACCTAAAAAGCTCTACAAAACAACTGTAATACTCTATCTAACATATGCTTGTCTTAATTTCAAAATAGGTTTAATACTATTAGTTTTATTAAGCCCTGGATAGACATCAGATCTAAAAAAGTTTATCCATTTGTATTCTGCTCTCTCTGTGGCATTCACAATGCCCCCCCTCTTGTTTTTGCAAACTCTCTGCAGTATCCTAAATTTAAATGTATGTTCATTTCCACAATGTAAAATATGCTTACTAAGTGCATTTGTCTCAACCCCCTTCTTATATCAGATAAGTGATATGCAATTATCTCCTTGAATTTACAGTTAGTTTTTCCAATGTAAAAGCACAAACATTTTTCAGTTAGCCAAGTACACTACATTTTCACTATTACACATCCCAAATGCCTTAAAATAAAATGAACTTGTGTTATATGATGTATAAATCCTGTTTCCATATTAATGAACTTACATAAGGTGCAGTTATAACAGGGGACTGTCCCCTTATTAAATCTATGTAACTCTTCATTTTTATCAAAATCTTTATAGCAAAGAAGTTGTTTAAGGTTCTTCTCTTTCTTATATACAAAATAAAACTTTTCTCCTACTATTTTCTTAACATTAACATCAGAACTAAGAACAGTCATATAACATATTCTACATTCTTAGTTAATACATCTCTACTATAACCTCTTGCCAAAAAGTCCTGCACTAATTTCAGCTGCAAACCCTTCTTCAGTGGTGTTTAGCCTACTGGCTCTCAAAAATTGACTTTTTGCTACACCTTTATAAACATGAGTGGGGTGCATACTGGAATTATGTAAATTTCTAGTTGCTTGTACCTCTTTCCTATATATAGATGTATGAATTTTACCATCAATATTCACCAGTTTAACATCCAAGAAAGTGATTTTCTCTAATCAACAAGACAGTCTTGGACTGTTCTTAGTTCTAATGTTAATCACTCATGTGATTGCATAGTTTGTGCATTATACGCTACTGATCTGGAACACTGTTCACTCCCTAATACAAGGGGCTGCAGAAAGATCCTTCGTGTGCACATAACATTGTTTTTAGGCACAGAAGATAGCGCTAACCTGCTCCCATGTGACCAGGAAACTGCGTGGGCCCAATCCACTCTTTTCCAAAATCCTCCTAGTCTAAAGACTTGGCGGAGGAGTGAGCATGCTATCGCAGCTAGTACAAACAGCTGGGATTGGTAACTCCCTAACGTAATAGCAGAACTAGGCACTCTCGCAACTGATTGCGTTGCCTGGAGTCCCCCTCTTTATACTACAGTCTCTGAGAAAATGCCATTACTATGATTTGAGTCATATGCTATACAAAGAGGAAGGATTGACAGGTTAACATTGAGTAACACTAACAGCTAGTCTAGGTTGTTATGGTTTAACATTATAATAGATAGTTTATGTTCCTAGAGCCTGTATTCATGCTTATGTATACCTAATACTGTGGTCTTACAAATGTTAACACAGCTATGATTGGTTTATCTTGTTCTGTAGTCACACTTTGTATAGTAAATATAGTGAATTTACACATAAACTACTTACCTACTGTATAACAAGGTGCACTGTGTTAGAGTTTTATGCACCAACTTGTGTTGTGTAGAATTTCATTCTCATGCAGCTTGATAATGTTGGTATGTGAAATACAAGTGTACTTTTGCCTTCCTACTTATATGTTTTCCTTATCTCCTCACTTCTAGACCTATCAGCCACCTTAACCAATACCCAGCCCTAGTCTCCTCTGTGTGACTGTGTGTTACCTGGAGCTGCTACTGAGCAGTCCTTTTCAACTAAAGTAATCAGCCATCAAAACTCCATCTTTTAAACAAAGTTAATAGTCACATTTCATCTTTCCCGTAAGCTCACCTGAAGGCAGGTGGCAGGTTTAGTTTTCCCCTCCACCCTCCCACTTACAGAAAATAATATTTGAATTGTATCACAGGTCTGTATACTAAACAATCCCTCTCAGGCCATTTCCTACCTTTACTACTCCCTGTGGAACATAGGTAAGGAACCTGACTACAGTGAGGCATAACTTGCAGATATAGAAAGACCCTTTTCTGATGATATAAAGTACTGCAGAACAAGATAGTTAACCATATATTACATTATTTCAGCTAGAAAAGAACTGATCTTTGTGGCATACCCAAGTAACTCATATGCTTAGATCTACCTGATAGTTTTTTGTGGTCTTACCTTCCAAATCGGTCAGCCCCGCTTCGTTTACCCTCACTACACTCGGGCACTTTCCGCTCCCCTACCCTACCCCCAATTTCCACCCACCCCCACATCAATTACATTTATACCTGCCCAGTCCCTCCCTCAATTAACTTGCACCCAATAGACATCCTTCCCACCCACTGCATTGCCTAGTACCAATCACACCCCTCACTACCCTCATACATTTAATTAAGTCATTCCAATTAATTCCTGTCAATTAACCAAAGCCACTTAACATGAAAATCATCCTCCAGCAAATGTCCCTACTGCTCTTCCTAGGATTTACCTATCACATCACTTGCTACAACCACTCTGTACAAAACAACTCCTCCCTTCCCCACAAATCCACATCCATTATCTCTCCCATCCTCTCTACATACTCCCTAACAATAAGCCCCACCCTATTCAACACTACTGCCACTAGCTATACCCTTTTTAAACCCATCAACACCTACCTCAAATCTTTAACTACCCAGAAATACATAATACTACTACAAAAGCTAGTGAAAATACTACAAAAAACACAAACTATTAAATGATGGAGATATCCACCCTAACCCAGGTCCTTATGATACAAATCCTCTAACTAATGCACAAAAATGTCCCACACTGACCCAAATCAATACCAGACCAACAAATAGTCTACTCCTCCTAAATCTAAATATCAGGAGCATAAACAATAAAATACACAAGCTTCATACTCTAATCTCACAATATCTCCCAGATATAATCAGTTTAACAGAAACATAGTTAAAACCAACTACCAAAGATACAGAGATTCTACCACCTGGATATAGCATCCTCCGGCAATATAAACTAAAAAAGAAGGGTGATGGCATTGCCCTACTTTACAAAAATACACTGACCATAGCTAAAACTGAATTAAGTTTACCCCCCTTGGACAAGGCAGAAATACTTTTAACTAAGCTCAAAATAGGCAACAACAAAACTATTAACTTAGTAACAGGTTATATCCCCCCAGGCAATAATATCCCCATCATGGAATGTTTACTACAATGGCTATCACAAACCTTGCCTCAAGAGACTATTCTATTAGGGGACTTTAATATTGACTGGCTCACATGCTCTTCCCAGGTTCCCACTAATCATATCAACCTGCTTACCGTCTCACAACTAATCAAAGAACCCACTAGAGTCAACAAAAATAGTAATAAACACTTTTAGACTGAATTTTACTAAATAAAATACCTTCCTCCTATTTAGCAGGTATCCTCCCAGACTCACTAAGTGACCATCAGACTTCCTTCCTACTCAAATATAACTCCCACAACCCCCAAACCCCTATACTCCAAACAATAAGAAACAAAAAAAACATTTTAACTTACCTAACTTCTTAAATGATCTAAAGCTATACAACTGGTCACAACTGTATTATCTACCCCTAGATGAAGCTACCAAACACTTTAACTCTACCTTCCTACAAATACTAAATAGGCATGCCCCTGCAAGAACTACCAGAGTTAAGGCCAAAACAGTTCCATGGTTAACAAGGGAAACAAGGCAAAAAATAAAAGAAAGGAATAGAGCCTGGACAGCCTGGAGGTCTAACAAAAACCCAGGAGCACAGCAAGCATACCAACAGATAAGAAATCTAACCAAGAAACTAGTCAAGCAGGATAAAAGAAATTTATCACTCGAACAATCCAAAAAAATTCTGGGCAGGCTTAAACAGGTTAGTACACCCTGAAAAAATCACTACCCCTTCCCCAACAACAGGTTTAACAAAGGAAAACATAGTAGAATCATTTAACTCATTCTTTACTGAGACTGTACTTGCCCTTGCCCAAAAGCAAACCTATGCAAATACTACCAGTGCCCACCACAAACCTAACAACAGCCCCACTTTTAAGCTACAACCCACCCCAACCTCCTATATAAGAAAACTACTATCCCAACTAAAACCAACAACACTAAGAGCAGACTCCCTCCCTAATGAATTCTTAAAAATGGCAGCAAATGAAATAGCTAAACCAGTCTCAATCCTTATAAACTGATCCATCTCATAAGGCTTAGTACCCTTAATCTGGAAAACCGCCTATATCATACCCCTTCACAAAGGGGGAAATTCTTATGACATATCCAATTACAGACCAATAGCAATACTATCCCCACTTGCTAAAATATTAGAAAAATGTGTTCACCATCAATTAATACCCATCTTATTGATCATGAGCTCATATCACAAACACAACATGGGTTTTGGCCAGGAAATAGCACAACCACTGCCCTGCTAGCATTCATAGATACCATTAATCACAACAGGAACAATGGTAAGATTTCTTCAGCCCTCTTCCTAGATCCAGCAAAAGCATTTGATATGGTTAACCATAAAAAAACTAATCTCCCACCTGGTAAACCTAGGCTTAGATAACTTAGCAGTCTCCTGGTTTAAAAACTACCTCAACAATAGACAACAGGCAGTACTATGAAACAATAACTTGTCTCCACTCTTGCCTGTGACACTCAGTGTACCTCAGGGATCTATACTGGGCCCCTTACTGTTTTCAATTTTTACAAATAATTTCCACTCAGCTGCAAAAAGTTCAAACCTTATACAATACGCTGATGATTAAACTATAATATGTAGCTCGCCTACTTTACCAGACCTTCACAAAAAAAACAGGATAACTTTCACTCAGTTGAAAGCTGGCTTACTGAGAATGGCTTGATACTCAACCCTAAAAAAAAGCTCCTGCTATTTCATCCCTCAACTATAACTGCCCCCACCTGTAACTTTACTATCCACTCAAATAACAGTACTCCCATATCACCTGAAGCCCAGTCAAAACTACTAGGTATTACTATTGACAACAAGCTCAAATTTGATGTACACATTAATCTTGCCATTAAAAATACTAACAAAAAGCTAGGTAGTCTCTACAAGCATAAAGCATACCTGACCCATAATGTTAGAACTGCTATTGCACATACTCATCTTCTCTCAACTGTACTGTATGCCTCACCCATCTTGATTAAGTTATCCAAAACAGAAATCAATAAAATGGCCACCTGCTATAATCAGATAGCCAAATTTGCCAACGACAGCTCCTACAGAACACATCACTGCCAAAATCTAAAGCAGTTGGGTTGGCTTGAACTACCATACTTACTCATTTATAGTCAGCTGGTTATTACTCACAAGCTACTCTATCAACAAATTATAGCACCTTCACTGGTTAACATTATACAAAAATATTCCTGTCCCAGGCAACTCTGCTCAACTGACAAGTTACAGTTAGCAGTTACTAGATCTCACAACCATGCTGGTGACTCCCTTTATTCTTCTTATATGGCCAAAATCTGGAACTCCCTGCCTACATCCATAACCCTAGTAACCTCCCTACCTACATTTAAGAAAGCTATCAACAATTACCTCAGCAACAAATGGCTATGTCCCTGTTCTATACCAGACTAATACCAGAACCACTCTGATACTGCTGTAACTCTTGGTTAAACTAGAGACTTATCTGTTACCTACATATAAATATATACCACAATAGTGGAATAATGGTATACCTGTATCTGTGTGAGTATGTACAATGTAATACTTTTTATTAACTATTGTAATGGTCTGAAGCTTATACCTATATGTGTCAACAACTAGATACCCTAAAAGATCTAGTTGAAATATGTACCCATGTTTTGTCTGTATGTTGTTTATAAGTGTCTCTTTGGAGCATTTCTACCCTGGCCTCCACTGAAAATGGACATGTATGCAGTTGGACTATCCCAGTTAACAAATGTAAAATAAATAAAGAAATAAAATAATGTTAGAAAAATAGTAGAAGAAAAGCCTTATTTTGTATATAAGAAAGAGAAGAACCTTAAACAACTTCTTTGCTATAAAGATTTTGATAAAAATGAAGAGTTACATGGATTTAACAAGGGGACAGTCCCCTGTTATAACTGCACCTTATGTAAGTTCATTAATATGGAAACAGGATTTATACATACTATAACCAAAGTTCATTTTATTTTTAAGGCATTTGGGATGTGCAATAGTGAAAATTTAGTGTACTTGACTAACTGTGAAAAATGTTTGTATTTTTACATTGGAAAAACTAACTGTAAATTCAAGGAAAGAATTGGATCCCACTTATCTGATATAAGAAGGGGATTGAGACAAATGCACTTAGTAAGCATATTTTACATTGTGGAAATGAACATACATTTAAATTTGGGATACTGCAGAGAGTTTGCAAAAACAAGAGGGGGGCATTGTGAATGCCACAGAGAGAGCAGAATACAAATGGATAAACTTTTTTAGATCTGATGTCTATCCAGGGCTTAATAAAACTAATAGTATTAAACCCATTTTGAAATTAAGACAAGCAAATGTTAGTTAGAGTATTACAGTTGTCCTGTGGAACTTTTTAGGCAGTAATGAAATTTGTTAAGTTGACCATTTTTTTAATGAAGTTTTTTAGTGAACTAGGCTTAGTCAACTATATTAATTATGTAACTTGTATAATTATATAATGTGTTTATGAGATGTTATGTGATTGGCTGGTGCTATATATTTATTCTGTGGTTTTAATGTACTGATTTATTCTTGAAAAAGAGTTTCAATTCGAAAGCTTGAAGTAATAAACCTTGTTTTACATGGATGGTCGTGCTGTGCCTTTTTGTTACTGGATTTCATTTTGTGTTGGTTTACCAGTATGTTTAGCTGTTCTTCACCTGCTTCCTGGACTTTGTTAACTATTAAAGTCCTCAGATTATTATGCTTTGTCTAAAAATGTTCTATGATAGTATTGTCAGACAAAATAGCCCGGTATTAACTGTCAAAGGAGGAAATCCTCAGGTATGAGGAGTTATAAAATTAAAGTCATAATATGTGTGAATGAGCTAGTCAGATCCATTATTTGTTTATTCTATATTCATTTGCTCAACATGGGCATTAAATATCTGTATAATGATTTTTATGGTTGGTCTACCATTTATTCTGTGTAAGGTTTTCAACTATGCAATGGATTTTAGCTATGTTTATATTTATTTATATTTATTAATCAGGTTTGTCTTTTAAAAGTTTACATGTTAGATATTTTAGGCAACATTAATGTATTTAGATTAATATTCCTGCATCATTAGTTTAATGACTGACAATTTTCAGTTATCGAATTCATCTTTGTTAAAGTAAATATGGTAACAAAGGTTAGTCATGCAATCACAAAAAGGTTTTAAAAGATGTGTGGCAAGTGTTAATTATTTAGTTCTGATAATGTCCTATGTTTTGGACTTTTTAGATGAAAGTGCTAAACCAAATAGATTGTTAAAAAAAGAGCATTAGAGCACCATGATATTTATTTCCTTGGGATGGATTTCCTTTTGGGTTTTATTGCTTAATATTAATAATCACAGATCAATTCTGGATTAATCCTTGTAGATCTTTTCCAGGTACAACCTGTTTTATAAAAGCAATAGTAAACAATACATCCAGGGATAATTTAGATTATACAATGACTAGCCATTAATCTTCAAAAAGGAGCATGCTGATTGGTCAGCTCAACCAGCATGCCCATTGTAAATCCAAGAATATACCAATGGAAAAATGTTGGGTCACCCAGACATTTTTCCATTAGTATATCCCATAATATTTTTACTTTTCTTTTTTTTTTTTTTTTGAATAAGTTTACAAAGCTGAAGACCTCAAATGAATGAGGGAGATGGTGCAGATAAAAATAAGAAGATAATCAGGTATGTTCTGCAAAACTAAAGCAATGTACCTGCTTATCCTTTTATTTTCTCTGTCCTGGCTCTCCCAAATGTTAAAAGTCACCCGGTTTCTTTTTTCTGCCTTTCTCTGTTGCTTCCTTTGCACAGCACTGATGAACTGTGTAAGTATGGGAATGCAAGTCCCATATGCATGCACAGTAGATCAGAAAAACCCCAGGATACCGGAAAAATGTGGAAGAGCACCACAGAGGCATTATACAAAGATACTATTTAAGAAACGTAAGTATTTCTTTCTCAAATAATGTCATTGTATAATAGCAATGACCTACTCTGTGGTGTGTATACTGAAGATTTACCCATGTTTGGCTTTCTTTAGTCACTCAGACCTCACTCTCATGATTAAACCATACCAACCATGGATAAATCCTCAATATACCACACCAACATCATTGGTTATTTCTACAATAGTCATTAAACATCATATTTTGGCAAGTGGTAGGAAGTCAGAATGCCATAAGAAAACTCACATAGATGTAGACAAAACACAAACAAAACCCACACAGTTTGCTAAACTTTCTAGAATACACTTCCATCCAAACTTCTATACAAACTAAACCAAACCAAACCAACCATTTTCTAGGTTTAAGTTTCTCCTTGCCTCTTGTTTTATGTAACACTCAAAGTGTGATACAGGAGGCTTTCAGTTCATTTACGAGTCAAACATGTTTCTGTTACTGTTTTTTCCACTTTCAGCCAAGTGAATTATTTTTCCCCTCCATCTCTGCCTCTTACCACTCAGCAAACACACCTGGTGTCTGACTTGCCTGGGACTATTTTGTCTCTGTCTTGTGACTGCAGCATGCATTTTACTGCCATACTGTTGAACTGATAACTAACTGTGGTGGTGGTGCTGCAGTAGCATTGTCACCTCACAGTAAGACGTTGTCCTGTTCGATTCTCAGCTAAAGTGTCTTCTGTGTGGAGACATGCGTGAATGGGCATACCTTCATTGAAGGTTGTGCATCAGGGCTGGCAACTCAGTACGTAAAAATCTACTGCCAATCATTAGCGGACCGGAGTTACGCTGTGGCGACCCCTAACTGGGAAAAGCCGAAAGATACAACATCTATTGAACTGATAACTGTCGCAAGTGTAAGTAATTAGAAGTTACTTTTTTTGCTTACTACTGTATTTTTTTCAACCTGTGTGACATTGATTATCTCACAGTTATCCCTTGTAATTATATTCATTAGCCAGAAATCATAAACATCATGTGAGCAAGTAAAGAAAAAGAAAACATGGAATTTCTCCATTAGCCTTCAAATTAGGCCTGGTTTCATAATCTTCCAAGACAGTATCTGGTGTAGTTCAGAAAACCAAACACAGCAATTGAATCAGGGTCTGTGAAAAAGCAAATTTTCTACCAGTATTTTATTCACCATTAGAAAAACTGTTTTGCTGGTTACTTTAGGACATTCCCTTAAGCATGAAAGCTAAATAATTGAAATAAGAATTACACAGAGAATTGTAATGTGCATATTAACTGGTGGAATATATTAGATTCTTCACAGACTGCCTGTCCCAAGTTATGCTGTTATATATTACATATATACATGTGTCACTGGCAAGGTTATGACAATAGGATTATTTTACAAAAGTTGGTATATGGAATATGTGCATCTTGGTGTTTATAAGGAACATGAATTAGTATTTGTCATGTGACATTTGAAAGGACAGATCAATAATCAGTATGTTAGCACTGAAAAGAAGCAGTGATAACATTATTTAAGACCAATATACTTCATTATACTACTGTCTTTTTCAGTATGACAAAGAAATACAGAGGCAGGATTAACTACTCCTTAGTTAAATTCATAAGCTTGTTTTGATAAATTACATACTTGAATGGGATAGTTACTGGTGAGATATTTGTAAACAGGTTATTATTGCATCTGACTTTGTAATGTGCATCTGTTTCCTTAAAATTAATTGTTACATGCATTTTGCTTAACATTAAAGAGAGATCACAAGGCAAGAACTTTGGGATCTTTTTTTTTTTTTAATATGATAATGGCTAGCCATCTCACCTGAATGCATTTTAGAACATTAGTAGGCTGTGGTTAACTTGTTGTTCACATGATGTCCCACCATTGCCAACCAGTTATCAAGGAGCCTCAATCCTCACCAGTGAGGGACATTCACTAAGAGGATGACAAGTACACACACACTATTTCCAGATGCAGCTCTCTGTATCAAGTGCAATTTCCCTTATGAACACACAGAGACCACAGTCAGTCCGGGGAGATTTTGATTTGCATACACACACACACACACCTGAGAAAGGCTGGCACAGATTTACTAGCTGTGCCCCCTTTTGCCCAAACTATAAGGTAGTTTTCACAGCCACCAGAAACCTTCTGCCAGCTACCTTAAGGCCCTTAACAAAGGGTGCCCAGTCTTACTGTGTAATATTACTATTAATACAAATGGCAGCTTGACCAAGAGCAAGGATATTAGGAGTGGCCAACACAGTGTCACCAAATAAATATGCAAGTACTCTCAAAACTTAAATATCTGTACACAGATCAGCCACAATGAAAGGTTTAAATATATTTATTAATAAATAATAAAATAAGACAATGCTATATATATATATTCACAGTGACATCAGAGTTAAAAACTACAGGAAATATTTAAAACATCATTGTAGGACAGTCACAGATAAATACAGAAAAAATATCTAAATTAAGCCTCGCTATATTCCTGACTATTATCTAAGAGAATTATACTATAACCTAAGAACATACTAATGGAGCAAGGCAGATGTTGGGAATGGATCTTCTAGTTGTTGTCAAGTCCAAGTCAGAATGCAGAATACTCTGTCACACTAAGAAACTTCTCAAAATAATATCTAAAGTATTATTGCTGAGATAGCTTGCAGAATTACATTGCTTCTTATCATCTAACCATAGTTCCCAGTCAAAACAACCATTGATTAAGCTGGCAGTATTTAGCATCTATCTGTAAAAATATACAGACAAGGGCTTCTCGTCATAGCATTGGCAGATGCTGGAAGTAATAAAATTATTGCATTCCTTCATGCTTTCAAGACTAGTAATGAGGTCACCCTAAAGACAATACAGAAAGTGTCCTAGTCAGAAATTGTGTATCTTGCTGCATTGAAAACTGAAATATACCATCTTTTTGGCCTAGCTAGAAGTTGATTTAATTTCAGTTATTTTTCTGAAGTTTGCTGGACTGAAGATAACCTCTTGTATTCCAGTTTCCACTGTTAAAATATATACATTTAAACAGTTGCAATACTGCATGTACATTTCTGTTCTCTTCCAGTAGGCACAATGTGGTTACATTTTAAGCAGCACTTTGCAAATACCTTTTCAACACACACATCTATACAAGGAGTTTGATATACACGACATACAGTTCCAACACATTTGTATCACAAGCATCTTATATAAATAATTTTGATAGTCACCAATGACATATAATTATTTACAAAATTCCAGCAAGCTGTGCTAGCAGTACCTCCTTTTGTCACACTTCTTCCTCCTTCAAAGACTCAACCTAGGTTTTGCCTCCTACTGCAAATAGCACCAGGGGTCTCCCTATTATGGTACGGTTTCATCATGTTAACATGGTACAGTTTGTGCCCTTACCTCCTGCCTAGCAATTCTACTATGTAGTTAACAGCACTGACCTTCCTTACCACTTTGAAGGGTCCCTCCCAAGCTGCCTAGAGCTTGTTGTGTCTGACAGGAATGAGAACCATTACCTGCTGCCCCACAGCATACTCTCTAGCTTGAACATTCCTGTCATAACAGACCTTTTTCTGCTGTTAGGCTTCTGGCAGGTTCTCCTGGGCCAAGCCGATAAGTTCCCTGAGCCTTCTCCTGAGGTTTAGGATGTATGACACAACAGACTCCTTGTGGGATTCACACTCTCTCTCTCACTCATCATGCATCAGATCTAGAGGTCCCCTCACTCTATCCCCATATAACAACTGAAAGAGTGAAAAACCTGTGGATTCCTGGTGTACCTCTCTGTAAGCAAACAACAGATGAGGCAAATATTTGTCCCACTCCCTCTTAAACTGGTTTGTAACTGCCAGTAGCCTGGTCATTAGTGTATAGTTTAATCTCTTAACCAGACCATTAGTTTGGGAGTAGTAGAGGGTGGTATTTAGGTGCTTCACCCTACAGTGTTCCCACAGACAAGCCTGTAGGCCTGACATGAAATTAGCACCTCTATCAGTCAGTATTTCTTTTGGGAAACCTGCCATGCTGAAAATTTCTAACAAAGCATTTGCCACCTTTTTTGTCTCAATGGGGGACAGAGCCACCGTATCAGGGTATCTGGTAGCATAATCCACTACCACTAGGATATATTTCTTCCCTGTGGAAGTTGGGGTACTCAGAATCTCCACATTATCTATAGCTACCCTCTGAAATGCATCAAAGGAGCCTTGGCCTTGTCTCCAGCCTTGTCTACTTTTTGACACTGCTCACAGGTCCTGCTGTACCCTGTTACATCCCTGGAAATTTAAGACCGAAGGCTGATGTAGTGATAAACCAGAAGTTAGAAAATAAAAGTGGAATAACAGAGAAATTCCAACTCCAAGAATGTCAATAGTTTACTACAGCAAAGCTTTCTGATATAAATCCTTTTTCAGTGCAATATACCAATCTGTAACATTCTTTCAGTTTTTGTAAAACAAGAGTAAACTCATGTGAGCATGCCCGGCTAATTACATAATTTCTACAATAATTCTACAATAATTCAATTATTTTAGTTTAGAGATTTAGCAGTTCCTTAAAAAAGTTTTCTTAAAAAGTACTCAGACATAATTTCAACTCAATTTATAAATACATACTAGAACTATATACTTAAATAATTCTATCTAATAAAATATTTATTACAAAATTTTTTTTTACATTTTCAAATTATTTGCACATATACAAAAAAAGAATACATATATATGTATATACACACACACATTTAAAATACCTACTGCAATTGCATTTGTCTAGTAGCTAAAACTGGCTTAATACTAACCATGTTATAGGTTCATAGGGTCATAGGTAGGTACTAGGCTATTGGCCCTAGGGACTATATAAGCCTAGCCGAAAAGGTACCCTGGCTTTCGCCACCCAAGAAAATTATTTTCCTGTACCCCTGTCGAGCAGAGACACAGAGGTGATCCCTGGGGTGAATTTCCTATTTCCCATCCAACCGTCAAGATTTATCTTGAAGAGTGCTAATGAGGAGCTTTTTTTGATATAGCTAGGTAGTTTGTTCCAGAGTATGGGAAGTCTCTTGGACAGGAATCTATCCCTCCAGCATGTTCTGTTTATTGTGGTGACAAGGTTTAGGTCCCTAGAGCATGTAGCTCAGAGGGATTGGGATTTCTTTAAGTGGAGCATGTCCAACAGCTCTGGGTTTGACATAGCTTTGTATGTTAGTCAGAGATCACCTTTGAGTAGGTGATATGAGACGGAGTAAAACTGAAGTTTTTTGAGACAGTCTGCGTAGGGCATCTGTTTGAGGCCAGTAATCCTTTTTGTGAGGTATTTCTGTGGGATCAGTATTATAACTGCAAAACCTCACATACATGAATACAGAAAAGTCAACACATGTTGAGCAAACCACAAAAACACCGAATGTCCTGAACCGTGAAATTCAAAATGTCGAATCGGCATAATTGGCCAACCCCACCGCCCGCTACGTACTACCTGCCCAAACAAAATAAATAATCCACATACATACACTTAACAAAACCCTACTTCTAACCCTAAACTAAAGCTTATATATATTATTATGTATGCACTTACCTTAACTCACACCCTAACTCTAAGGTCCGTAACTATTGCACAACTACGTTAAGGAGCTATATCCAAACAAAATAAATAATCCACATACATACACTTAACAAAACCCAACTTCTAACCCTAAACTAAAGCTTACATATATTATTATGTATGCACTTACCTTAACTGCACCCTAACCCTAAGGTCCGTAACTATTGCACACTTACCTAAAGGAGCTATACCAGAGAAGGGCAAACTATGAAGATGCAACATTTTGAATTTCGCGCTTCAGGATGTTCGGCGTTTTTGTGGTTGGCTCAATATGTGTCTGCATTTCTGTATTCACACAACTGCAGTTTTGTGGTTGTAATAGGTAACCATTTCTACGGCCTTTCCCGTAGTTATAGATGTCTTGTGAGGTACATACCAATAGGGGCGTTGTACTCTATAATGGGTCTAATGAGTGACAAGTAGAGTGGAACAATGGCCTCTTTTTTCCTGGATGAGAAACCTTTTGTGATGAGGTGTGCCGCCTAGAAGGATTTCCTGACTACTGTGGTGATGTGATTATCAAAGGAGAGACTACTGTCCACCTGTGTCCCAAGGCCTCTTATCACACTTTTGGTGTTAAGTAGACTGCCACCTATGTGGTAGCTCATGGGTACAGAGTTTTTACCAAAGGGGATGACAATGCATTTTTTGGCATTAAGCTTGAGGCCATGGCTTTGACACCAGGCATCTGCCTCAGTGAGGCCCTTTTGTAGGATGTTCACATCATTAGGAGTTTCAATTATGGCTCCTAGTTTGCAGTCATCTGTGAACTTTGTTAGCCAAAGACCTTCTGTGTTAACCTGTACTTCAGAAAAGTAGATTCCAAACAGGAGAGGACCCAGGACTGAACCCTGTGGTATTCCACTTGTCACTGGTTTGAAGTCGGATTTGGAGTCTGCTATTTTCACAGTGTGGGCTCTGTCAGTGAGCCATTTGGCAACCCGTCTTGTGACATAGGGATTTATACCTAGTTTAGTGAGTTAATCTATAATTCCAGAGTGGGAGATGATGTCAAATCCCTTGGCGAGATCTAGATAGGTTGTGTGAACCACCTTACCCTCGTCTACAGCTTTGGTGACTGCTTCAAAGAAGTCTGTCAGGTTTAGAAGACACGATCTGCCTTTTACAAACCCGAACTGGGTGGAGTCCAGAGTCTGGAGATTACCAATGTCTTTGTTTATAAGTTCCATGATGAACTGTTCCATGGCCTTGCAGACCAGGCTCATTTGGCTAATGGGGTGGTAGTTCCCGGGGCCCGTGATGGCTCCCCCTTTGTGAAGTGGAATAACCATCACTGTGCACCATTCAGTGGGCACAAAGCCTGAGGTGAGGCTATGATTGAACATGGTGCTTAGTTGGGATGCCAGTTCATTCTGTAGTTTGTGTAGAACGCAGCCTCTGATGTTGTCAGGTCCCATGGATGCTGTGTTCTTGGCTTTGGAGAGTGTGGTTTTTACCTGTGCAGCTGTGATTACAGGAACTTTGCATTTTTCTGGTATAGAGATGGGCCCTTTAGGGGGTGAGAGGGGGGCAAAATTAGCACTGAACCTATCTGCCAGGATGTTGGCAATATCAGTTGGTTCTGTATATTTAGTGCCATTGTGCTGTAACTCAGAGCAGATCTGAGTGTTGCCATTGAGATTCTTGACATAGCTATAGAATGCTTTGTGGTTGTCTTTAGAATCAGTGGTGATTTTGTTTTTGTAACAAGCTTTGGAGGATTATATGAGGGATCTCAGCTTCTTACTGAGGCTGACCAGGGAGTTCCTCCAGTCATGGGATTTTACACTTTTTTGCAACAGTTTCTTTCATCTGTTGTAGAGTTTGTTTATGGCAAAGGACCACCAGATTGGCTTCCTTTTTTTGGAGGATAGCACCTTGGTTCTGTTAGGGATAGCATGATCCATGCATTTGTGTAGGTGCTTATAACGTGCATTTGTGTAGGATTCAGCAGTCATACCTCTATTGTCCATTTGCATGGGTGTTGTGAAGTTTGCCACTTCTGTCTTAAGAAGCGTAAAGTTGGCTTTGGAGAAATGTTTTATGGTGGTTTCCCTAATGGGGGGTGGGGGTGGGATGTGGATGTCTATGGTGATTAGCTTGTGGTCGGATCTGACCAACGAGGAATTTACCTCTGGTGTGGAAAATTGGTTGACCATGTTAGTAATGACCAGGTCTAGGATATTGCTGCCTCTGGTGGGGGTGTGGATAAGTTGATCCAAGGTGTTAGAATTTATGAATTCCAAAAAAACGCTGAGCAAAAGAGTTGGTACCCAAGTAGTTTTCCCAGATAATGGTGGGGTAGTTGAAATCGCCCATTATTAGGGTGTTGGGTTGTACCCTAATATTTCCAGTGTATCAAGAAATGAGGAGTGGGAATCCTGGGGATGGTGGGGGATCTGTAGCAAGTTACAATTTGGATTGAAGTCTTGCCCAGAGTTAGTTGCACTTGGATAATCTCAGATGCATTATGTTGAGCAACTAGCCTGGAGGTGTGGATATCCTTAATGAATATGGACACACCTCTGCCTTTAGTGTTTCAGTCCAGGTTAGGTGGCCGAAAGGTGTGGTATGAATTATAGCCTGGTAATGCAGGGGACCTCTCTGGATCCTTGAACCAGGTCTCTGTCACTGCACAAATGTCAATGTTCTTCATTTTAAGGAGTGCCTCGAGTGAATGCATTTTGAGGTTTAGACGTCTAGCATTGAGTAGCATTACCCTCAGAATTTGCTTGCTTGTACCTGTTATGGTGGTGAATTTGTCATTTGAACCTTGTCTAAAAAAGGCACTACAGGGGTGGTAAGAGCCTTAAGAGCCTTAAGAGTCTTAAGATTCATGCATATTCTTTATTCTCCAGAAGGTTAGTAACATCACCCTCTCTTACTTGCTTATACACTGTTTCCATCGCCCTACATTTAAAGGTCTACTAAGTTCCTTTCTCCAAAATATGCTTACTTAATGCAATCATTGAGTGGAAACAGTGTATAAGCAAGTAAGTGGAGGTGATGTTAATAACCTTGTGGAGAATAAAGAATATGCATGGATCTTAATGCTGCAAGCAGATGTATTACCAGAGTTGAATAACATGGTTAGTATTAAGCCAGTTTTAGCAACTAGACAAATGCAACTGCACTAGGTATTTTAAATGTACATATATATATATTCCTTTTTTGTATATGTGAAAATAATTTGAAAATATAAAAAGAATTTTGTAATAAATATTTTATTAGATATAATTATTTAAATATATAGTTCTAGTATGTATTTATACATTGAGTTGAAAGTATATCTGAGTACTTTTTAAAGAAACTTTTTTAAGGAACTGCTATATCTCTAAAATAAAATATTAACTGAATTATTGTAGAAATGATGTGATTAGCTGGCCATGCGCACATGATTTTACTCTTGTTTTACAAAAACTGAAAGAATGTTACAGATTGTATATTGCACTGAAGAAGGATTTATATCCAAAAGCTTCACTGTAATAAAGTATTGAAGTTCTTGGAGATGGAAAGTTTCTGTTATACATCCCTGTAAATCCCAGGCCATTAAAAGTTCTGCATAATACGTCTCTTGGTACGCTTTATGCCCTTATGACCTGCAAAAGGAATATCATGGGCTATGGCTAGAAGTGCCAGACAGTAGATTTTGAGCATGACCAACTGCTGTATTACCTCACCTTCTAGCCCTCTGTCAGGGGTCCACTCTGTACAGTAACCTTTAGTACCAGTATACAGATTCCCCTTTTCCTTGAAAATCAGGCACCTCCATGGCTACCTTCCTCAAGCTTTGTAATGTAGGATCTGAGAGCTGAGCCTGTCTCAACTCTCTCTTTGTAACCATTCCCAGCTCCACTTCTACAGGAAGTCTAGTATCCTCTGACAGCAGTGCCTCACTGTCAGCCTGGATGCTACTACTCACCTTTGCCCTTGCAGTCACTCTGTGCAAGGTAACATCAGTACCCACCAGCAGCTGTGACTCACCTTCAGTCTCCCTGCTAAGGGTAGGTCCCTATCTGAAGTAACCTTCTTACCAGTCCTGGCTTCAAGTTTGCTGTCTGTCCTGGTCTCCTCCAAGCTACTGGACCCATATGCTTGTCTCCAAGTCTGACTGCTTGTAACTGCATGCACACAAAGTACTTCATTATCAAAATCATTCCCTATCTGGACATCTGCAGGGATATCCTCAAACACACCTACTTGCTTGCTTCCTTTTCCTTTTTCTCAGTCAAGGTGAACCCTAGCCAAAGTTATTTGAAATGGGGTCTCTGTTAAAGCTCTGACTGGAGCAGACTGCCCATACAAGTAATGCTCCTCTTTAACCATTGCAGGCTTCACAATGATTAGGTCACATTCTGTGTCTCTCTTAGCAGTGGCCTGTTTCCCATCTACTGAGATAGGATATAACCTCTTATGGTAGTTTGGTACCCTTGTTGTCTCCAGACAACTTAATGCTGGCATTCTGTCATTCCTTCTTACTGGCTCCCCTATCTTTTGTTCCCTACTTTGCCTTCATGGACATCTATATGCTACATGGCCCCACTGGTTGCATTTAAAACAATTACCCTTGGTCTTGGACATGGACCTGGACTAGTGGCTTCCCCTGATACTGGCAGACTCTGTTGGAGTGGTTTAGGCTGCCCACCATAGGTTCCCTTATACCCACGTGCAGCACTGGGTATCCCTTTCCTGTGCAGTGATGCCCTGCTTGCTAGGTGTTTTCCCCAACTCATCTGCAGTGTTACATTCTCTATCTGCCAACTAGATTCATATTCCTCAGGCAAAGAGCTAAGGGCTTGCTCCCTCATCTAAAGGACTGCCAGCCCTTTAAAATTAGTGACCTGACACCCACTCACCCATCTATGAAAATAAGTGCTTAAATCAGCAATATATTCACACTCTTTCATCTGTCTTGCGTCTGTACTCACAAAACATTTTATATCAACTTCAAGTGTTAACTTAAAACATTCCAATAAACCATTTTTAACAGTATTATAATTTAAGAAATCAGTATCAGACAATTTAGAAACAGCAGTTACAGCTTTACCATGGAGTAATGGGGTCAGGAACATACCCTTTCAAACATATGCATAAAACTATCAAAATTATAATCCTCTGTAAATTGTGGAAGAAATTTACTGACCTTGATTGCTTCTGACATTCAGTTACTCCCTTCCCCTTTACTTCCATGACCCTTTTAAAGAGTCAGCATTTCTTTTTCATGTTGCCTCTGCCTCTCATTTTCTTCAGCTTCCAGAGGTCTCAGTCTCTCTGCTGCTTCTAATCCCATCTGTTTCTCCTTTTTTCAGCCTCCAAATGCCTCACTCTCTCTGCTGATTCCCATTCCAACTGTTTGGGCTCCAGTTCAAGTCTGTTTAACTCCAGATGGATTTGTAAGTCCTCTGAGGCAAAGTTTAATTGTCCATTTTCTGAGAGTTGTACCTCCCCAAGGCCAGTCTGTTTGTCCTCCTGGTTGCTGGTCTATGATGCAGCTGTGGTTAAGGCTACAATTATTTCTCCTTTAGTCAAGTTGGCATGCCCCAGTCCTTTGGCATGGCACATCTCAGCAAAATGGTTCCTTGTCAGTTTGCCAAAATCCTTCACTGACATCCTTGCCTGCTCTCCCTGACTAACTAAGCTAACGATAAATAATTAAAACTACTGTGATATGAAACTCTGAATGTCTACTGTGTGGCTGCTTGAGAGTACAAACACCTTCTTTAGTGACCACTGTTTACAGGCTGCAGGAATTCAATATCCACACCACTGAATACCAATATGTGATAGAGGATATCCCACCACTGTCAACCAGTTGTGATGTGGATATCCCAACACTGCCAACCAAATGCAATGACCCACTGCTGCCAACCAGTAATCAAGGAGCCTCAGTCGTCAACACTGGCAACAGTGGGGGATGTTCACTGTGAGGATGACAAGTACACAAACAGTATTTCCAGATGCAGCTCTCTGCGTCAAGTGCAATTTATCTTAAGAGCACACAGAGACCACAGTCAGCCTAGGGCTGGTTCCTCTACCTTTCTCCAGATCCCCAGTAAGGCTCCCCATTGGCACAGCTGTAGAGTTGAGACCTTAGCTAGGGTTCCAAGCCAAGTCCTTTTAACACTCTTTCTGTTCAACCAGTGCTTCATGTCCCTACCCAAGAAGCTGACACACACACACACACACACACACACACACACACACACACACACACACACACACACACACACACACACACACACACACACACACACACACACACACACACACACACACACACGCACACACGCACACACGCACACACACTTACACACACACATGGGAAAGGCACACAAGCACACACACATACATGCCTAGACTGTAAGGTAGTTTTCTCTGCCACCGGAACCCTTCTACAAGCTACCTTAAGGCACTTAACAAAGGGTTTCCAATCTTACTGTGTAATATTAATATTAATATTAATATTAATATTAATATTAATACAAGTGGCAATTTGACCAAGAGCAAGGCTATTGGAAGTGGGCCACACGGTGTCACCAAATAAATATGCAAGTACTCTCAAAACTTAAATATCTATACACAGATCAGCTACAATGAAAGGTTTAAATATATTTAATAATAAACAATAAAAAACAGGACAATACTAAATACATATTCACAGTGACATCAGAGCTGAAAACCACAGGGAATATTTAAAACAACATTACAGGACAGTCTCAAATAAATAAAAAAATATCTAAACTAAACTTCACTATATTCCTGACTATATCTAATAGAATTATACTATAACCTATGAACTTACTAATTGAGCAAGGCAGTTGTGGTGAATGGATCTTCTAGTTGTTGTCAGTTCCAAGACAGAATGCAGAATCTTCTGTTTCACTAAGAGATTTCTCAAAATAATATCTAAAATATTACTGCTGGGATAGCTTGCAGAATGACATCACCTCTTGTCATCTGACCCTAGTTCTCAGGGAAAACAGCCATTGATGAACCTGACAGTATTTAGCATCTACCTGTAAAAATATACAGACAAGGGCTTCTCCTCAGATCTTTGGCAAATGTTGGAAATCAGAAAACAATTGCATTTCTTCATGCTTTCAAGACTAGCAATTAATTTACTCTACAGACAATACAGAAAGTTTCCTAGTACAGACATTGTGCCTCTTGCTGCTTTGGAAAATGAAAGATACCACCATCTTTTATTACCTAACCATAAAGTAATTTAATTTCAGTTATTTTTCTGAAGTTTGTTGGACTGAAGTTAACCTCCCGTATTACAGTTTTCCACTGCTAAAATATATACATTTATACAGTTACAATTAGTGCATGTACATTTCTGTTCTCTTCCAGCATGGCACACTGTGGTTACATTTCAAACAACACTTTGCAAATACCTTTTCAACACAAATGTCTGTACAAGCAGTTTGATATACTCATGACATACAGTTCTAATACATTTGTAAGACAAGCATCTTACAGAAATAATTTCAATATTCACCAATAACATATAATTATTTACAAAATTCCAGATAGTTGTGCTAGTAGTACCTCCTTTTGTCACAGTTCATATATACCTTGCCTCCTGCTTTCAGTTTTGTGAATGCACTATAGTTTGTTTTTCTATAACAGGTAGGAAAATATGGAAATAGCTTTATGGTAATATACCTTTCATTTATCTGGGAGAATCAAATTTTCAGCCAGTATTTATTTTAATAAGAACATACAAAAGTCAATTTCTTTCACTGTATTACTGTCCATTGACTGTTTAACTTTAAATGTATTTTTCTCAAAACACTTAATTTCTGAATGAAGAAGTGTTAATGTGTAATGTTCCTCAGATTTTGCAATGCCCCTCAGCAGATACATAGCAAGGCCTAATGTACCTTACTGGATGTGACCTTGTATAATCAAGAAATGCCAACTAATGGGCAAAGGGTGGACATTTAAAAACACCACCAATGATGACTTTAAAATAAACCAGTGTGGCACTATGTTTAATTTCTGTGAAGTCCTGAAAACGTATTGCAATCTTTCACTTATTCACACTCACTATTCATTAACACCTCTGCTGGATGAATAATATTCTAAACTACAGCAAATGTACAATGTAAGATAATTTGATATAGTGTCAAAACAAAGCTGCACTTCATTTTGCAACTGTGTACTTCTTAGGCCTTTGTCACAGGGAGTCTTCCCCAAAAGCCACAGGAAAGTCCTTGAATATCTTAGCCTAGATATCTAAAAATCGAGTCTCCTCATAACAATGTATACAGAGCTGTATAGAAACAGTCACCTCTGACATACTTACAGACACGCACATACACACACACACTCACTTGCACATGCATGCACACTCTTGAAATAACCAAGATTTAGGATAGTACTTATTTTACCATTGAGATGCAAATGCAATGAAATTACAGCTATTTGACACACTATCAGAAGCTTGAGACTTATTAGTGAGAGTCCAGAAACTGAAAATGTTGCAGCTAAACCAGTGAAGTGCAAAACTCATTGTTACACATTAAGACAATTATCTTTCCAGTGGACAAGCACCCACCCATGTGCATCCCCTAATGTGAGGTGGCAGTACCACACACTTCCTTGATGCTGATTACTAAACCTTGAAGAAGGGTGAGTTTTATTTACTTTGATGGTGCCTCTTGACTGACACCGTCAGATTTCAAAAAGCAGAGGGAACCCTATCTATTTGCTGTTTATTTATATTAATTTCACATAAAAAAAACACAACTTAAATTGCACATCATTTACAGACTTGTTTGTTCCTCCTCTGAAACAACTTCATGCCTCTTCCAGGATGGCTGGATTCAGCATATGAGAAATAGTGGGCAGTCTATGAATGCAGTATAGAATATGACAGAACACATTACAACATTAAATGGTGGATGATTAGGATAGCATTTGTAGAATGTCAGACTTGTACATAACATAACGTGAATTCATACTGTAGGAGTGGTGATCTCTAGAGTGCACATTTATACACTTGAAGTGTAATTGACAATTAAGCACAAAATACATACTTTACACAAATTTCAAACTACTATTTATGCCGTTAAATCTCCAGCCTTTAGCAAACTTTTCTTCTACACTGATTAGTAAACCTTCCTTTCACCAAATTGTCTTCTGCTTTCATGCACTTGTGACCAAACTACTGCAAAATGTTGTACATTGCATTCTCTGCAATTGGGGATACTTTGGTTTCTGCTGTGATGTCCTGATTTCATCATCTGTCATAAAGTGTACACCCTACCACCCATCTCAAGCTTCATCAGGTGCTCGACTCCCACTACTGTTCTTGCTAGTGGTGGAGCACATTAGCAAACATATTGAAGGCAATAGACCCAAAAGTTCAGGTGATGCAACAGTACCCCTTCTTAGCCTGATCCATCTTTTCTATCACCTACTTTTTTCTGCATACCTTTTTTTAGATTTTTAGATTTCTGCCTTCCACTACCAGCTTTAATTATCTACCTTATTTCCATGTATGGCAAGGCTTCATATCTGCTCTAAAGTCCTCACACATGCTGTTTTGATATGATGCCATTCTTTTTCAACTCCAGCCATTTCTACTTCTGCCTGAAGTGCTGAGTCCTGAGTATTTCCTTGAACTCCTATGATTTCATTCCAATCATTTTTGCAGGTCTTCAGCTTTGTCTCTGTTGACCTTAAATACATCTGTGACAACTGCTTTGCAGCTGGTTATGGTCATCAATGGTGGATGGAGGGTGGCCTTTCAATCTCTGATTGAACACCAGTGTCTTTTCCTTACTAGGAGGAAGACTACATTAGTTGAATGTTGACCACTTTTGTTTGCGATCTAGTGACTGTCTCTAATCATGAATCATGAATTAGCCATCATCAAGCCAGTTGCCAGAAAACAAATTCTAGAATGTCATCCCTTCTTTATCCCTATTGCCTCATCCATATGGAACAAGACAGTCATCATATGCTGTTCTATCTTTCCTAGAATGAGCATTCAGGTCTCCCATTATCAACACTAACTCATTTTAGCCTGCTTTTTCTAGCAGATCTTGCAACTGCTGCCTGAATGCACTCTAATCCTTGGCATCACAACAGTACTGTGAGGCACAGGCTGAAATTAAGAATACTTCTCTGTCTTTTCACTGGAAATTGTCTGCCATGCTTCTGCACTAATTCTGATGGCATACCTCACTGTGTTCAGAAGACACTCACTCGCCACAGCTCCAACACCATTTATAGTCTGTCCTCCCGCTGTGTAGTAAACTTTGGATCCCAAGCTAGGTGACTTTGTTACACTACATTTGACCTTGCCTCCTAGATACACAAAATGTTCAGCATCCTGCCTAACCATCATTTCATCCACTTCCAATCTGCATCCTTTCAGTAATCCTATATTTGTTGTAACAATTTTTAGCTAATTTTTGGTAGGTTGATTGGTCTTCCATTCAGCCTTTGTTCAGTACAGCTATCCCACCTAGTACAGGCTGGGCAACTGGGCGTTTGGCCAGTAGCTTATTGAAACATGGCTGCTTGACTCTATCACTGGCACATACTGTCCAATAGGGGTGCACAGACTCCTTCCATTGTTAGCATATGTCTATTGCATAGGTCAGAGTAGACACAGTCCTCAACTCACTTAGCACTGACAAACCCATGTCCATTTTTGTGATATTAATCAATGTGACTTACTAACCTAGAGCCAATTTTTACACTGCTGAGTGGTTAGCCCTGACACAGTATGCAGTCCATAATCTGTGTTGTTTCATATAGAGGGTATTGTACACCACAGTTGATAATTAAAGCAGTTAGTCTTCATGACTCTTTACCCAATAGGCACTATCTAGTATCTAGGCTGGTGTTGAAAACTTCATTCAGTTTTGGGTGCATTCTACTGGGATATCTCTCAAACTGGGGAGATTAGGTATGAACCATAATCTTTCATCCTTGAGGTGGAAATACCCAGCATGTTTTTGGAAGGTGTAATTAACCCCATAGAGATATAGGGAGGACATGCAGATCCACGCAAACAGTGAACAAACTCAGGATGGAATCTTGTACCTTAGGTTTGTGATGAGAAAAATGTAGCCATTATGCCAGACATGTCCTTACACGTGTCTATGAAGAAGATGTAATTGTATTCAGGGCCTGCCTCGAACTTTCCCATTAATCAAAAATGAGCTAAAGGCACTTATAGAATGGCTTAAAATAAATTCATACTAACCCACCCCCCCCAAAATAATGATCTTTGGTACCAAACAAAAGATGTCCACCATGCCAGTCAATTGGAATATACCATGCAACTTCCTCAATTCAAATACTTAGACATCTAGTTGGATTGCCCCCAACTTCCAGCATCATATTCCCACTACAAAATCCAAAGTGAATATTTTCCTTTTCAGGGCCAGAATGATTTCCCATTTTCTTTTAGCAGAATGTAAACTAGTCACTGGAAAAGATGTTAACCTCCCACAACTCAAATATCCCCTTCCAATTATTACAAAGCCTCTAAAGGAATACAAAGCATATTATAATCCATTGCCAAACATATTTATAGATTCATCACCTTTGACCCGCAAACAGAACACTATGGCTCAGTCCTTGATAAAGGGAGATGGCCCCTAGTAAATGAGAGATGCACTCTATTCCACAGCTCTTTGACTGACAAACTGACATACCAAGATACCTTCACTTTCTTCTCCTTCAGGTTCTCCAGAGTTACCATTTTACAGTCTATGTCTTCTCAGCCACTTATCACCTATCATAAAAAATTCATACCACTGACTACTTCTTCACAAGAATGACTCCACAAACCAAGAACTCCTTCCCAGTTGGCATGACAGATCCATCGGTTTCAGACAACTCTGTGGGTTTCTAGTCATATAATCTGCCTGCAAATACTTTTAATCCCAATATATCACTTAAACCAGAAAGCCACTTCTTAATTCTTTCACTGAAAATCTATAACTGAAAAACACAATTCCACAGTAGACCTTGTACATCCTTTTACACCCACTACATATCTTAGCCCCTCTTAAGCACTATCACCCACCTTTGCCCACTTTCTGAACCAGGTGCCCCACTCCCTTTAAAACTCATTTGAATCCCTTTCACCTTCCTTCCCATCCTTTAACAATGCATGTATCCTACACTATATTATCATAATTTATTCTCTGTAAACACTCTGAATATACACATTTACTAGCACTACTGATTAAACAGGATACTTGAATGTTTGTCTGCTACTTAGACTTTTAATGTTATAATCCATACCATTGATGCTTGATGTGTATCTATGTTATACTATCTACAATTGTGTACAATGTCTTTCCCTAGGATGAACCTGAAAATGGTTCATCTATGCTAGTGCTCTACCCTGGTTAACAAATGGTAAATATATAATAAAAAATAAATAAATAAATATAATAGAATGCAAACTTCATAATGTCATAACATGTCTTAAGTTTTAAGGTCCCAAGAGGGTGAAAGTAATTACTAGACTTCTAGACTGCTCCTGGGGGGGGGGGGGGGGGGGGGTGATGTGCGAATGTCTTTCCAATTAAATATAATACTCATAAAGAAGACACAGGCTAAACGCAAAAGAACAACTTCTAAAAGAAAAATCATGCTACGGTTAGTCTGGGTGGTCTGAAATTATGAAGACCTGCAGCGGTGCTTTCAGTTTTACTGTAGTCTCCTTACATAGAACTAAACCAAAGGGTAACAAGGTCACACAGCAAACCATTTAGTAAACACTACAAGAAAGAACCAGCAGAGCTACAGTCTTCACTGTGTAATAACTTAAACCTCCTGTAGAGGAGGTCCATGGGATACGTGCTAATGACTCGTTAAAGATACACCAGTGTTTCAGCTAGATGGCTTCTGAATATCCATGACTTTTTATTTTTACTTTTTTTAAGTCTTTAATGGTACATTCAGGTCAATAAATCTGAACCTAAGTAGCTTTAGATATGCCATGTTTTCATATTTTAAAGGAAGTGCCCTAGTTCCTCCAATAATCTTACTCAGCTCCTATATATCATCTGGCAGGTGGGGTTCTGATACACTACTAAAGCATTTATTATATGTATCCCTCACTTGCTGAGCATGCACTTCTGACACAAGATTATTTATATATATATATATATATATATATATATATATTTATATATATGCTAAAATATTTAATTCCTCCTACACTTCACTTTAACCATCTTCTTCTGCAACAGTGAAAAGCTTAATGGACAGTTATGCTTAAAATTTAAACATGATGGCATGTATCTGGATTCGAGCAAGCCACATTTCTTGGTCAGTGCTTTATAAGGCATTAGTACTTTCTGTACCTCCACTATTCCTATGACATTCTCAAGTCATATAATGTTTCAAGTTTCCCATCCTTCTCTTATCAAGGTTCCTCCTGCACTCTAAATGTAGCAGCAGACATTTATCCATCTGTATAGTTTTCAGAGACGTGTGGATCTGGTAGAACTTATGATAAGAGTTTAAGTGCTTTGGTATTGATGTTACATGCCTTCATATAGCCAGAAGAAAATAGGTCTTCAGTATTGCAGCTTCTAGCTTGGCTCTTTCTGTTAAAGATTAATTTTTACATTTATTTATTTGCTGATTTATTTATTTATTTATTGCCATTTGATAACCATGAATGTCCAATTGGGTAGAAGCCCATTTTCAGGAGAGGGTCAGGGAGAAAAACTTGAAATTATTGCAAAACATTTTAAGACAGAAGTGGCAAACTTCACGACACCCATGCAGATGGACAATAGAGGTATGACTGCTGAATCCTACACAAATGCACTTTATAAGCACTTACACAAGTGCATGGATCATGCTATCCCTAATAGAACCAAGATGTTATCTTCCAAAAAAAAGGAAGCCAATCTGGTGGTCCTCTGCCATAAACAAACTCTACAACAGAAGAAAAAAACTGTTGCAAAAAAGAGTAAAATCCCATGACTGGAGGAACTCCCTGGTTAACCTCAGTAAGAAGCTGAGATCCCTCATAAAATCCTCCAAAGCTAGTTACAAAAACGAAATTGCCACTGACTCTAAAGACAACCACAAAACATTCTATAGCTATGTCAAGAATCTCAATGGGGACACTCAGATCTGCTCTGAGTTACAGCACAATGGCGCTAAATATACAGAACCAACTGATATTGCCAACTTCCTAGCAGATAGGTTCAGTGATAACTTTACCCCCCTCTCACCACCTAGAGGGCCCATCTCTATACCGGAAGAATGCAAAGTTCCTATAATCATGGCTACAAAGGTAAAAAACACACTCTCCAAAGCCAAGAACACAGCATCCATGGGACCTGACAATATCCCAGGCTGCGTTCTACACGAACTACAGAATGAACTGGCACCCTACCTAAGTACCATGTTCAATCATAGCCTCACCTCAGGCTTTGTACCCACTGAATGGCACACCATGACGGTTATCCCACTCCACAAAGGGGGAGCCACGACGGACCCCGGGAACTACCGCCCCATTAGCCTGACGAGCCTAATCTGCAAGGCCATGGAATGTATCATTGTGGAACTCATAAACAAAGACATTGGTAATCTCCAAACTCTGGACCCTACCCAGTTTGGATTTGTAAAAGGCAGATCATGTCTCCTAAACCTGATTGACTTCTTTGAAGCAGTCACCAAAGCCATAGATGAGGGTAAAATGGTTCACACAGCTTATCTAGATCTCGCCAAGGCTTTCAACACCACTCCCCCTCTGGAATTATAGATAAGCTCTCTAAACTAGGTATAAATCCCTATGTCACAAGATGGGTTGCCAACTGGTTCACGGACAAAACCCACACTGTGAAAGTAGCGGATTCCAAATCTGACTTCAGACCAGTGACAAGTGGAGTACCACAGGGTTCAGTCCTGGGTCCCCTCCTGTTTGATATCTACTTCTCTGAAGTGCAGGCTAACACAGAAGGTCTTTGGCTAACAAAGTTTACAGAGGATTGCAAACTAGGAGCCATAATCGAAACTCCTAACGATGTGGACAAACTACAAAAGGGCCTCACTGAGACAGATACCTGGTGTCAAAGCCATGGCCTGAAGCTCAATGCCAAAAAGTGTATTGTCATCCCCTTTGGTAAAAATTCTGTACCCATGAACTACCACATAGCTGGTAGTCTACTTAATGCCGAAAATGTGATAAGAGACCTTGGGACACAGGTGGACAGTAGTCTCTCCTTTGATAATCACATCACCACAGTGGTCAGGAAGTCCTTCTACATGGCTCATCTCATCACAAAAGGATTCTCATCCAGAAAAAAAGAGGTCATTGTTCCCCTCTACTCATCACTCATTAGACCCATTATAGAGTACAATGCCCCTTTTCGTATGTACCTCACAAGACATCTACAACAACTGGAAAGACCACAGAAATACCTCACAAACAAGATTACTGGCCTCAAACAGATGCCCTACGCAGACCGTCTCAAAAAACTACAGCTTTACTCCATCGCATATCGCCTACTCAGGGGCGATCTCTGCCTAACATACAAAGCTATGTCAAACCCAGTGCTGTTGGACATGCTCCACTTAAAGAAATCCCAATCCCTCCGAGCTACACGCTCTAGGGACCTAAACCTTGTCACTACAATAAACAGAACATGCTGGGGGGATAGATTCCTGTCCCAGAGACTTCCCATACTCTGGAACAGACTACCTATCTATGTCAAACAGAGCTCCTCATTAGCACTCTTCAAGAAAAATCTTGATGATTGGATGGGAAATGGGAAATTCACCCCAGGGATCACTTCTGTGGCTCTGCTCATCAGGGGCACAGGAAAATAATTTTCTTGGGTGGTACATTTTTTGGCTAGGCTTATAGGGCCAATAGCCTAGTACCTACCTAAGAACCTATGAAGAACAATAATTATACAATCTTCAGAAATAAAACAAAAACATCTGCAGTTCAAATAATTATACCAAATTAGACATAATATAAAACATTGGTTAATAATCGATGCAAGGTATATGACCATCATTTAATATTTAGAGAAATTTCGGACAGTTTGTAGAGAAAGGTAAATTAGTCTAATACAAATAGGAAATGCAATATGAAGTGAAGGAAAACAGGCTTATGGTATATTTAGAGAGAAAGTCAGGGAAGAGAATTTGATAGAAATAAGGAAGTAAGTGAAGAAGGAAGAGTAAGGAGGTATAAGGAATGAAAAGTTACTTGTTCACATTTAGGGATATAATTTGTCCTGAATTTGAGCAAGAACAGAGACAGATTTTATCCAGGAAGTCTTTCAGAGTGGTTTTGAAAGATGGATGGGAGGGAGGGTACTGACCTAATGGTTTTAAACAGGTACACCAGCATAATGACAGTGGCATTCTTCCCCCAGTCTGGGTGCCACTGCTCAAATATTTTAATTGGAGTATACTCTATTCCTGACTTTAACTTAGTCTCCTTTTACTCCATATGAATTGTACTAGCAATTTAAGAATCTTAAATAATAGTCTATGTTTTAGTGGAGTGGGAATGTGTCTGAAAACATATAGTCCAAGGAGGGCTACATACACCTTAACCAATGTCACCATTCCTAGCATCAAAATGAACATTGTATACCAGGTATGAATCACACAGAAAATCATTTCCCAAATTGGGGTTAAATTTAGTTCAGTCACCACCTCCAGGATCGTGATGTGTGTGACGGCTCAACATTGGACCAGTAATCAAGAATCCTCAATCCTCACCACAAGCAACAGTGGGGGGCATACACCGGGAGGCTAACTGCTACACATATTGTATTTCAAGATGCAGCTCTGTGCATCAAGTCAAATTTCCCTTAAGAGCACATAGAGACCACAGTCATTGTGGGACTGGTTCCTCTACCTTTCTCCATATCCCCAGTAAGACTATCCACTGGCACAGCTATAGAATTGATTCCTTAGCCAGCGTTCCAAGCCAAGTCCTTAAACACTCTCTCTGTCCAACCAGTGCTTCATGTCCCTGCCCAAGTAGCTGACACATACACACACACACACACACACACACACCCCCCCCCACACACACACACACACTGTTTACAATTTTGATTTGCACACATACACACACCTGGGGAAGGCTGGCACAGATTTACTAGCTGTGCCCAGTTTGGCCGAGACTATACGGTAGTTTTCACTGCCACCAGAACCTTTCTGCCAGCTACCTAAAGGCCCTTAATAAAGGGTGTCCAATCTTGTGTAATATTATTATTAATACAAATGGTAGTTTGACCAAGAGCAAGGCTATTAGGAATGGCCCACAGAGTGTCACCAAATAAATATGCAAGTACTCATGAAACTTAAATATCTCTAGACTGATCAGCCACAATGAAAGGTTTAAATATATTTAATAATAAATAATGAAAGAATAAGAACATACTCAGTATATATTCACAGTGACAGAGTTCAAAATCACAGGAAATATTTAAAATAACATGGCAGGACAGTCTCAAATAAATAAAGAAAAATATCTAAACTAAGTTTTGCTATATTCCTGAGGATATTATACTGTTCCATAGAAACGTACTTAATCAGAGCAAGGCAGATGTTGTGGTGAATGGTTCTTGTCAGGTCCAAGACAGAATACAGAATAGTCTCTCTCTCAGAGAATTTTCAAATGAATATCTCAACTATTACTGATAGTATAGATTGCAGAATTACATCATTACTTGCCATCTGACTCTATCCCATGTGAACCCCCCACTGCTGGAAGCTGACAGAATTTAGCATCTACCTGTGAAAATACATAGTCCTCAGATGTCTGGCAGATGTTGGAAGTCATAAAACAATTAAATTTCTCCACATTTCAAAACTAATAATCAGTCCACTGTACAGACAATACAGATAATACCTATAAAGTAATTTAATTTCAGCTATTTTTGTGAAGTTATCCTCCTTTAGTCCAGTTTCCACTGTTAAATATATACATTTAAACAGTTACAATAGTGCATGTACATTTCTGTTCTCTTCCAGCAGGGCACACTGTTGTTACATCTTAAGCCCAAGCACTTTATAAAATGCCTTTTTAACACACGTCTGTAAAGATCAGTTTGATATACACATGACATACTGTTCTAATACAGTTGTAACACAAGCAACCTATATAAATCATGTTGATATTCACAAATTACATATAATTATTTATAAAATTCCAGATAGCTGTGCTGGCAATATCTCAATTTGTGACACTTCTTCCCTCCTTTGAAGATTCAAGTTAGTTTTTCAAGTGCCCCATGGAAAATGTTGCTTGAGAGGCATGAGCCTATCTGGAATACATTACTCCATACCCTGTCTTGAGACTCCATCTACGTTGGCATTGCTAACCCCACTGCTGTACTGCACTGTCAATGTCATATGCCTGCAACCCTAGGCTCCACCTTAGTAGCTTAGCATTTTGATGGCTGGCTCAATGTAGCCATTTAAGAGATTGTGGTCTGCAACTACAGTGAATTTCCTTCCATACAAGTAAGGCTGAGATTTCTGTAATGCCCACACTATGGCTAGACATTCCTTTTCTACAGCTGGATAGTCATTCCACCTTGAGTTGAAGCCTACGGCTGAGATAAACCAATGGGTAACAAAAAATAAAAAACAAACCGACCCAAAATGGGCAGAGAAACTCCACTTTAATGACACGAGCAGAAAACAGCAATTCCCATAAACTAAGCACTTTCACCATTGAAATATGCCTTCTTCAGTGTTACATGGGATACAAACAACTAGGTTTAAATAGAGTGATGTAAGCAAAACCAACCAATCATTTCATGTGATGTCACATTGAATTAAATTTAAAAAAAGCACACAGTTAATAAAGGTAAATAAAACCTTCAGTTTTCTCAAGAAAACATAAAATGACACTTTTGCAGCTTATGTAACCTTAAAATTGAAAAGCATATATATTATATATGTACAATAAATGTATTATTGAAATGTCAAGGAATAAAATGCAGTTGACAAATTACTTTAAATAACCCTTGCCATTTCTTTTAAAATGGGTAAAACTGCAATGTTGTCATTCAAGCCTGGGGGTGGGATCAAGCCTACTTTGTCATTTTATCTCCATAATTTCCACTTTTAGTTTGTCATCACCTCCCCTTTCACATGGTAAGCACCTTATATATCACAGAAAAGATAAACTTGTTAAAGTTAGTGCAGGTTATACTGTGCATGTATAGAACATCGTGCTGATTTTTAGATTTGACTGCCCTCACATGTTCTGCTATTTTATTCCCTAAACTACATATAGTCTTGCTCACATAGAGACTGTGGCAGCTCGTGGATGTAGCAACATATACTAACATAGTAGTGTTGCAGCTGCACCTGCCTGGGGAAGATAAAGTACGTTCAAATCCATAAATGGAAACATAAAAAGAACTGGCTTATCCAGTTGATCGCAACAAAAATAGTAAAAAGGCTAACCTGGTTGACAATGATAGTGCACGTCATAGCGACACCAATGATGACATTGTCAGTGATTTGAATGCACCATATGATGATTATGAAGGTTTTTTAGATCAGAACTCCGAACCCAGGAGGTCAGAGCATTTGAAGAACTTGGGGAAGGGCGGTCTATGTTTTCAACAGAATGCTGGACACTACCACTGGAATGTTTATTACAACAGCAGGGCTCAAAGGGCAAAAACTAAGAAATATTGAGTGTTAGTGATTTATCACTAACTGGTTTTGACTTGGACTATGGCACTGTTCTTGGTTGTAATATTCCTGATGACTGTGTGATGTGTGACATCTCTAAGAAAAATGATTTTACAATTTATAGTTTTAGTGATTTAAAACTCAGATGCTGCGGTGGTGGTGCTGTGGTAGCGTTGTCGCCTCACAGTTAGACGTTGCCCGTTCAATTCTCAGTTAGAGCGTCTTCTGTGTAGCGACATGCGTGAATGGGCATTCCTTCATTGAAGGTTGTGCGTTAGGCCCGGCAAGCCAGTACGTAAAAATCTACTGCCAATCATTAGCGGACCGGAGTTCCGCTGTGGCGACCCCTAACCGGGAAAAGCCGAAAGACACAAAAAGTGATTTAAAACTCAGTGACCCTCATTACAGTTTAATTAGTAAAGGTTTTACTTTTTTTTCCTTGTTTTTGTTTGGATGTGCAGATGTTCTTATTAGCTTAAAAATGTTCACTAGACAGCAGAATCTCAAACTCTTTTTCAATGGCCACACTGGGAACCGAGGGGTTACAAACTTACAGAGGAAAAGTTTGTTTACTCCCCCAAACAATGTGTATGTTATGTTATTTGAAAAACTGTGTGAGAATGAATTAAGAAAAATTCTTAAAAACAAGTATGAACATGACAACCTTAGCAATGAAGAGAGAAAGGCTTTATATGACCTAGCTAAGAACAGCAATATGCATATAATGAAGCCTGACAAAGGAGGGGGCTTAGTAATCATCTCTCATTTTGACTATGTGTTTAAGATGTGTAAAATTCTTAATGACCTCCTCACTTACAGTAGGGCTACTAAGAACAAAATCAATAGGGCATATGCCAAGATCTTTTTATACCTACTAGATGCACTCTTTCAGGGAGCTATAGATGAGAAAGAGTTCAGGTTTCTTACAGTAGAACATCCTGTCACACCAGTGACTTTTGGGATCCCCAAGATTCACAAGTGTCCCAGTAACCCACCATTTAGACCTATTGTTGCATCTAGGGGATCTAAAATGGAATCTCTTGCTTCCTTTGTGGATGAGATGACCAATAAGGTTGTGGGTGAGGCAGACGACATACTAAGGGGGTCTTGGCATTGTTTGGATCGACTTAGAGCTATTGGGGTATCTGATACTTTTTCTTTTCTTACAGTGGATGTAATTAATTTATTTTCCATTATACCCCCATGAGGAGGGGCTGCATTTCTTTTGTGAGATGTCAGTCCTAGCTTCACTGAGATCACTCACCAGATCCCCCTCAGACTCCTCCTGCCATCCAATGAAAATACTCAGCTCAAGGCGCTCTCTATCATGGTAAGCTTTCATCATGTTAACATGGTACAATTTGTGCCCCTGCCTCTTGCTTTGCAGTTTTACCATGTACTTAACACCACTGACCTTCCTTACCACTTTGAAGGGTCCCTTCCAAGCTGCCTGAAGCTTGTTGTGTCTGACAGGAATGAGAACCATAACCTGTTGTCCCACAGCATACTCTCCAGCTCAAGCATTCCTGTCATACCAGATATTTTCTGCTGGTGGGCTTCTGCCAGATTCTTCTAGGCCAAGCCTATGCATTTCCTGAGCCCTGTCCTGAGGTTTAGGACATATGCCACAACAGACACCTTGTGGGATTCACACTCACCCTCCCGCTCATCATGAATCAAATCTAGAGGTCCCCTCACCATATGCCCATACAGCAACTCAAAGGTGAAAAACCTGTGGATTCCTGCCGCACCTCTATGTAAGCAAACAACAGGTGGGGCAAATTATTTGTCCCACTCCCTCTTAAACCAGTCTGCAAACGCCCATAGCATGGTCTTTAATATAGAGATTAATATCCCCACAAGTCTGTCTGGGGATGGTAGGGGTGGTCTTTAAGTGTTTCACCCCACAGTGCTTCCCGAGACAAGTCAGCAGGTCTGACATGAAATCAAGACCTCTGTCAGTCAGTATTTCTTTTGGGAAACCTACCCTGCTGAAAGTCTCTAACAAAGCATTTGCTACCTTTTCTGCCTCAACTGAGGACAGAACCACTGCCTCAGGGTATCTGGTAGCATAATCTACTACCACTAGGATATACTTCTTCCCTGTGGAACCTGGGGTACTCAGAGGCCCTGCAATATCCATAGCTACCCTCTAAAATGGCTCCGTAATCACAGGCAAAGACACCAAAGGAGCTTTGAACTTGTCTCCTGCCTTGCCGACCATTTGGCACTGCTCACAGGTCCTGCAGCACCCTGCTGCATCCCTGCAAATTCCAGGCCAATAAAAGTTCTGCATAATATGTCTCTTGGTACACTTTATGCCCATATGACCTGCAAAGGGAATATCATGGACTATGGCTAAAAGTGCCAGCCAGTAGGCTCTGGGCACTACCAACTGCTGTATTACCTCACCCTCTGGCCTTCCATCTCTGTACAGTAACTCTTAGTCCCAGTATACAGATTATCCTTTTCCTTGAAAATAACGCATCTCCATGGCTACCTCCCTCAAGCCTTGTAATGTAGCATCTGAGAGCTGAGCCTTTCCCAACTCTCTCTTTGTAACCCTTCCCAACTCCGCTTCCACAGGAAGTGTGGTATCCTCTGACACCGGTGCCTCACTGTCAGGCTGGGTACTACTACTTACCTTTGCCCTTGCATTCACTCTGTCCAAGGGAACATCAGTACCCACAAGCAGCTGTGGCTCACCTTCAGTCTCACTCTACAGGGTAGCTCCCTCCCTGAAGTAACCACCTCACCAGTCCTGGCTTCAAGTGTGCAGTCTGTCAACATGGCATAGTAAGGGAAAGGAAGGGGTGAAATCGAATGCCATCATGGAAGTATCAAATAAGAAAACTATAAAGCAATTAAGACAAGAAGTGTCATTGTTAGAAGAGTATAGAAGAGGGAACAGATCAACAAAAATACTTAGAAAGATAGACGTGATAAAAGCAATGTGCAGTTTTAGAACAGATCAGGATTTATTGTGTACTATTGCAAATAATAAACTAAAAATATCAGTACAGGCAGAAAAACTTAGAAGATATGTAAATAAATATAAAGGAAAAGTACAAAATATGCAATTTACTGATAACCCAAAAAAAGGTTTATAGACAGTTGGGAAACAAGGCAAAAGAACTGACATACCACCAAAAAAAAAAAGACAAAATAGATACATTTTGGAGAAATATCTATGAAGATCCTGTGGAAAATAAAAATATAATAAATGGAGAGAAGAAGTAAAAAAAAAGAATAAAAAGTTCCAATGTGCAGGATATTAAAGGGAATGAAGTAACAGCCAGAGAGATTGAAACAAAGTTAAGAAAAGCTCCTCATTGGAAAATCCCAGGCCCAGATGCAACTCCTAACTTCTGGCTAAAAGTATTAACATCTTTACACGAAGATTTAGCCATGAGTAAGAACTATTTATATGTGCACCCCAAACAGACACCAACCTGGTTAACAACAGGAAAAACAATACTTCTACTTAAGAGTGAACCTGCGAGCTATTCTAAAAACTATAAACCAATGGCATGCCTTCCAACAACATATAAACTATACACTGGAATTGAAGCCAAGAGAGTTTATGGTCATTTAGAAGAAACCTCAATTATGGCAATAGAACAAAAGGGTCATAAAAGAAAGTTATATGGAAAAAAGGATCATTTGCTGTTAAAAAACGTCATAATGGGAACTGTAAAAAGGGAAACAATCTAAGTATGGCATGGATAAACTACAAAAAAGGATTTGACAGTATCACCCATTCATGGAGAATAGAGTACTTAAAAATGTGTAAGATACACCCTACACTGATTGATTACATTACAGAGACCATGAAATAGTGGCAATCCACTTTGCTGTTAAACCACGATAAAGGACAAATTATTATTCCAGGGATAAAAATTAAAAGGGAAATATTCCAGGGTGACTGTCACTGCTGCTCTTTTGTGTTGCCTTTAACCCATTAAGCTGTCTACTTAATTGATTAGGTCATGGTTACAATTTGACTCCCAGAAGACAATAAAGTATAAAGACATATGTTCTTTTTGTAGATGATTTAAAGCTGTATAGTTCATCAGATGAGGAACTGAAAGCACAGCTGCAAGTGATCAAAACATTTTCAGATAATATAAGAATGTCAGTTGGTCTTGGCAAATGTGCAAAAGCAACCGTTAAAGAAGGAAAACTGCAGCACCAAGAAAACATCAGTTTGGGACAGGAATGGGATATAAACGAACTTGAGCAAAAGGAAGTTTATAAATATTTGGGAAATGGTGAAGAATGAAAAATAAAGCATGAACAAATGTGAATAAAACTTAATAAATAATATTTTAGAAGACTAGAATTAATACTGAAAACAACGTTGACATCTGGGAACAAAGTCCAAGCTATGAAGCAATTTGTTCTTCCTGTCCTAACTTCAGTTTTGGAGTGATTGATTGGCCCCAAAAGGTGTTGGATAAGTTGGACAGGAAAACAAGGAAGCTTCATACTCATCAAATGATGGATAAAAATCAGTGCATACCAAAACTATATATTCTTCGTTCTGAAGGAGGTATGGGTGTCCTCAAAACTGATTACATGTATAGATCTCCAGTCCTGAGGCCGCACACATATCTGCTAACTTCACAAGACTTAAGAGCAGTGAAAGTTTTGAAACATGAGGAGAATAAATCTAAGATGACTTCCCTGCTTAGTTTAACAGAAGCAGGTCGGTGCCAAGCAGGAATGGAAATCAAACCAGAAGTAGATAAAAATCAGGGAGCAACTGAATGTATCAAAAAACAAAAGAAAGAATATAAGGTGAAGGATCAGATGAGAAGGAAAGAAATGTGAAAAATGCATAAATATAGTTGCAAGCATAGAAAACTCTTGGAACAACCTCATGTTGATCAGGATCGAACACAGGAATGGTTAAGCAGAGGTGAATTTAAACCAAAAGATGAAAGGTTAATATTGGCGGCCCATGATAGTAGACTACATACACGATTGTTTACAAAGTCTAGTAAAGTAGGTTTTGTAAAACAGAAATGGAAACATTCGCACATTGTTGCTGGTTGTGGTATGCTAATGGCAGAAGGATTGTATACTGAAAGGCATAATCATGTGGCAAGACTGTTGCACTAGGGATTGTGCAAACATTATAATACTGAAGTAGCTGGAAACATGAGCCACAAAGCATCACAGAAAATGATAAAGTTTATATCACATGGGATCATCCATTACCAACAGTTCAAAAAATAGATGCCAGAAAACCAGATAAAGTAGTCCATGAAAAGAAGAAAAAAGTGGCATTGATCAGTGTAATTGGTACACCCAGTGATTACAGTGTCATACGTACAGAGACACACAAAGTAATAAAATATCAGGATTTGCAGGCAGAAATGAAGGCAGTGTGGAAGAAAGATACCTAGACAGTTGCAGTAGTAGTAGGAACAATGGGTCTTACAAAAAAAAAATTTGCGATCATACTTAGATTTATTGCTGATATATGTAACTCCATACAGATTGCAGAAGGAGGCATTGCTGGTCACATTGCAGGTGCTGCGAAGATTGAAACAATACTAATTTCATGAACTTTAATCATACTTTGAATTAGGAATGGGTCTATTCCCATCATGGCATTAGAAACCCAAAAGGCTTGGAAAAATTAAAACAGAGACCAGACCCTAGGATTCAGAATGGCTTAGTACAATGCAGAAGCTTTAGCTCTGAAATGTTTCTCATCACAATAAGCTTTTCTGATTCAGAGACTACTATATCTCTGAAGTTTACCCCTTGCTGTGGTCTCAACACAGATACTGATCTCATGGTTGAAAATGCATGATAATACAGTAGTGTGGGGGAGTGGCTAACGCTAACTAACCATGTGCTCATCATCAGAAAGGCCCACAGCTCCTGCTCTGCTGAGCAAAGCAGGTCAGATAATCATACAGTCAAATAAAATTGTATGCTAGGTTGGAAAAATGTCCTAAAAAAAGCAGTCACACTTTCACTCTTTTTTGAATACTCTCAGTGCAGACAAATAACATGAAGACATAGGGATGAGGGGTAGGTTATTGTTAACCATGAACGTGTGTGTGCATATCTATAGGGGCAATAATAAAGCTGTATAAGTGTGTGTGTGTGTCTATGTGTGTGTCTGTGCATGTCTATAGTGGGGTACCTTTGTTAATGCATTCAAGTGCTCCTACACCAAACACTAGTGTGGTCAGGTCTGACCGCACTAGTGTTCATTTCAGAGACACAGTAATAAACTGACAATGAATTTTTTTCACATTGCAACCATAGCTATTTCTGAATTACATTTTCCTGCCATTACACTAATTGACTAACCCACATTGGGCAATTAGTGCTAGCAGTGAGCATTCATTTGAACTGTACAGAAAGACATTTTTTAATAATTTTGACAAGCCAACTTTAACTTTGAAGTGAAAGCAATCAAAAGAAACTGGATGAACTGAGATTTTATCAAAGCTCTAATATGTATAGTTTAGCAAAACAAGCAATTTTTCCCCTTATTTGCCAAAGCCAGGAAAATGTAAGTAACGGAAATTTAAATTTCATTTATTTCATGGAATTAGAAGTAGTCAATGCATGCAGGTTGACCAGCCAACTTTAACCTGTCTTGCATTGATTTATAGCAGGCGAAAAGCTTTAGACACACACACACACACACACACACACACACATTATATATATATATATATATATATATATATATATATATATATATATATATATATAAAATAGATAGACAGATATAGATATATAGATATAGATGTGTGTGTGTGTGTGTGTGTGTGTGTGTGTGTGTGTGTGTGTGCTCATATGTGTGATATCCACAGTGTTAGTCAACTGAGATTAAAGGCAACATTCTTTTTATTAACAAAGTTGTTTTCTTTTGCATGGTATGAGGTTATGCACTTGCATTAGGATTTTTTTTTGGTTCCCTCAAATCTCATCTTTACCATCCCAGTAAGGGTGTCCTTGGGGCTCGGCTCATCAGTGCCGCCATCCAGGAGGCATTTATGATCTAGCCACTTCCTTTCCCCACCACCCCATACTCAATGCTTACATCTGAGGGCACCTTCCTTCACTGGATCATGCCTCCCCTTAGAGAAAATATCTGTTAGAGCGTTTTGATATTTATTTCAATGTTTTACAGTCGGTGTTTTCTGTGTCAGTGAACTGGCATTTAGACTTATTCCAGTGTATTTTATTTATTTTATTTATTTTACATTTGTTAACCAGGAAAATCCAGCTGGACATGGTCCATTTTCAGTGGTGGCCTGGGGAGAAAAGCTCCGAAAATATGAGTACAGCAAAATTACATATAGTAAATGAATAACAGTCACAATTTCAGGGAAAAATACAAAAATTTTAGTACAAGAGTTTAGACAAATTATAATAACTAGGCTAGAGAGAACAAGTATAAATAAAATGGTATATAAATATGCAAAATCCTAAGACGTACAAAAGGTAATGAGAGTAAGATACTTGACATAGTAAGACAAGGCCTATGTTGAGAAATGATGGGGAGTTGTATCAAGTTATGCATGGGCAGATCTAAGTTTCCAGAAGGTGTGAGTTAAGTAGTTTTTTGAATTGTGTAATATTTGTGGTCGAGATAAGGGGGGAAGGGAGGTTATTCCAGGCCTTAGCAATGGTGTAAGAGTAGAGAGATTTTCCTGCAGTGTTGTTAGCCCTAATGGTACTGAGGAAAGATGTAGTGGTACAGCGGAGGGGGCAAGTGGTAGAGTAATGGGTGAGCAGATGTTGTAAGGCAGGGGTTTTCTTAGGGTTGGTCAGTATGTTAAATGCAGTCATTAGCTGTGGGAAAGTGAGTAATTGGGGTAATTCTAGCCATTTAAGGTGTGTTAGTACTTGGCAGTGGTGGGTTCTGAAAGTAGAGTTATTGGCGAATTTAGCAATTTTGTTGTAACATGATTCCATTTTATCAAGATCAGTTTTTCTAATGTGGGTTAAAATTGGGGCTGCATATGTAAGAGTGGATAGAAGGTGAGTTTGAGCTAAGGTGATTCTTGCCTTATCAGTGAGAAAGTTTTTGTGCCTATAGAGAGTACCCATTTTCTTATGAACCTTTTGGACAATTTGGGATATGTGAATACTGAAGTAGATATTATTGTCTATTTCTACCCCAAGAAGTTTGGTGTGAGTTGAAGGAGTGATTAATGTACTATTTTTGGATAAGATAGAGAAGGCTGGGGAAGTGGACTTGGATTTATTTGGAGTGAATAAAAGTAATTTGGTTTTGTTGGGGTTAAGGATGAGTTGAATATCAGTGATCCATTTTTCAATAGCAAATAAGGATTGTTGAGCAAGTTGCTGTAGGGTAGAGAGAGATGGGGCTGCACAGATGAGTGTTGAGTCATTAGCATACTGTATAAGAGTGCCTTGGTTTATGGCAGTGTGCAGGTTGTTTGTAAAGATGGAAAAGAGAAGTGGACCCAGTATTGATCCTTGTGGTACGCCAATGAAATTAGGAAGTAGGAGATAGGGAATTTTTCCACTGGACAGCCTGTTGTCTGTCACAGAGATAACTTTTGAACCAGGAAATAGTAAAGGTAAATTGTTATTGTTCCTATGGTAGTTAATCTGATTTGTGAATGAAAAATGTGTAGTAGTTGTACTGTGATGTGGATGAAAGCCATGTTGGGTGTTGGAAAAAAGTTTGTGTATGTTCAGGTATTGCATGACTTGAAAATGAATACACTTTTCTAGGAGCTTAGATAATGGAGGAAGTATGGCTATTGGTGGTAGCTTGAGTAGTCATAGGAGTGGCCACCTTTATGTAGGGGAATGATGAAGGATATCTTCCAGAGTTGAGGGGCATATGCTTCCTGAATGGACCAGTTAATAAGGATTGAGACTGGATAGGCCAGTGAGTCAGCTGCCATTTTTAGAAAGGTAGCAGGTATACCATCTGTGGCTAAAATGGTAGGGTTTAAGTTAAGAAGGAGTTTTTTAATTTTGGTTGTAGGAACAGGTGAGAGAATGAAGGGGGGGGGGGTAAGTCATTTTCTGTAGTAGTACTGTTTCTTGGTGATTTTGCATTTTTAGTTATGGCAGTGGAATTGTTTATGGATAATTGGGTGGACGGGGTCTGTATTGAGTTTATAAAGTGTTGGTTAAATTGGGTGGCAATGTCATAATTATTGTTAATTGGAGAGGTGGGGGTAGGAGTTGTTATTACCAGGTTTTAATAGGGAGTTAATAGAATGGCAGAATTTTGGATGGTTTTTTGAATGTTTTTTTTTTTTTTGGGAGATTTAAAAAGTAGTTTTGCTTATCTAGTTTGGTTTGTTTTTTGACTAGATTCCTTAGATGTCTATAGTTTTGCATGGCCTGGTTAGAACTACCTTCTTTCCATATCTTCAGGCTTTGTCCCTAGCTTAAGTAGGTCTCTAGTATTTCTATGTAGCCATGGGGCATAATTTGCTTCCACTTTTATTTTTCTAATAGGAGCAATAGAACTGAGAACATTAATAAACACGTTGTTGAAATAGTCAACTGCTTTGTCTAGATCTAGGGCTAGAAGGGGTTTCCAGTTACATTGTTTTAAGATATCAGTAAGGTCATTTTGGTTGACCTTATGTACATCCCTAATCTATCTGTAAATGATAGGTTTTGAGTTAGTAGTATGTTTCCATAGAAGGAAAGTGGGGTGATGGTCACTTAGACCATCTGGAAGGCATCCTATCTGATAGTTTTGTCTGGGGTTGTTCACTAATATCCAATCAATGGATTGTTTGTGAGATTTACATATAGATTAGATAGATAGATAGATAAATAGATAGATAGATAGATAGATAGATAGATAGATAGATAGATAGATAGGTAGATAGATAGATAGATAGATAGATAGATAGATAGATAGATAGATAGATAGATAGATAGATAGATAGATAGATAGATAGATAGATAGATATGTGGTTGCACTTATATATTATATAAGCACTTGGCCATACATCTATCTGTAGCTATTTCTAGCATACATGTGTACAGTAAATGTTTCATATACTCGTTCACCTAAATCAATAAACTATCTGAGAGATACTTATGCACCGCATGCTAAACTTGCCCTACTCTTTCCACATGGGATAGAAAAATAGAGACTGTAACAGAAATTGTAATTCTTTGTATGTGTTTAAAATACTGTCTGCTTCATTTTCTTGGTAGGCGGCAATGGTCATTCTTATTTAGAAAAAAATTCCAAAACTTTCTTTTCTAGCATTAATAAATGGTTAAATGACCAGAAAAAGGAGACTCGACTGAATAGTTACAAAGCAAATCACCGAAAAAGTTCAGTCGGAGTTTTTCGGTGATTAATAAATGGTTCTCACTAGTGGCAAGGACTTTGCTATCTATAGCTATAAAAAACACAATATAGAATGTATATTAATTAATCTAAGAAGATTCAAATGATGAAATACAGAAAAATTAAATTTCAGGGGCAAACCCTCTGCTTCTTACCTTCTGTTACTTATATTTACCACCACTGGGGCCGTACCACAGCAGGGAAGGAACACGTTCCCAATGCTGCTGTACCACAACCTCACATAAAAATATCGCCAGCATTACAAAAGTTTGATATTCTGAACATTTGACCAAAATGTAGCTTCCCATTACAATATATATCAAAACTGGGTGGGTCATGCAGTGTCATGTAACATGAAACATACAAATAAAAATCTGCCTGAGTTGGTAGTCACTAAGGCAGATGTAAAACATTTCAGGGCACTTATTGAGTAGACTAGGGGACATTTACTGGTGTCCTGGCCAAATGTTCCTTTTACGGTAGGAACTGAGCACCAGCTTGTATCTAGTAGAAGTACTTTTTTTTTTTCAAACTGTACATGACCCCACTATATATGATGCTGTGTAGAAAACTCTTATTTTACTTATAAATGTGAGGTATGTCTGTCCCAGTGGAGCAATGGGACAGCATTCATCTGATGGGCAAGTGGTGGGTATTACTGGACAGACTTGTGAGGCATGCGAGTCATCTGCCTGAAGAGCTGTGGAGCTTGGTTGTTGTTAAATATCAGACAGTAGCTCTCATTACCAGGACAAGATGGAGATGTCAATGGAATCTGAAGCAGGGACGAGAGTCATTTTCATGGCACAGGGTAAACAACTGTTAGCTGAGGTAAATTGTTAAATGTATACATGTATTATCTCCACTCCCACTGTTCACTGCACATCACAATATGCAGCAAACAGAAAAAGAATCACTTGGGTACTATAGCATGCTTCAGTTACTTAGTTGGTTACTTAGTTAGGTAGGTGGGTTTTTTTTGTTTTTGTTTTTTGTTTTTTCAGGTAGGAAAGGCTGATTAGGTAGTACCAATTTTCAGTGAGTTCCAGGGGGAAAATCTCCATACAATTACATGACTACGTAATCGGTAAACTGTTATACAGTACAGTTTAAAACAGGTTTAGTGATGGTGCTTTACACAACTATATTCACTGGCATCAATTTTACAATTCTATAACAAGAAGTTACAATATATTTAGAAAGTTGAGCATTATTATTTTGGGAAATTGTGGGATATGTAGTTAATATTATAGATATGAGGTAGACAAGGTAAGGAGCAGGTTAGAGGATAAACAGTGAGGGAAGAGGAAAGAAAGCTGATTGCTGTACTGTTCTTTATTAATCAGGTGTGAAAGCTCTTATCCGTTTTGTTTTTATCCTGCAGTTCAGGTTTTATTTTTTTAAGTTATTTTGTTTTAGCAGAGTTCTGCGTCCTTACTTTTCATCTGCTTATCTAAATTGGTTTATGAGTCTAAGACATTTTAGTTGTTTTAATTCCAGGCAATGATGTGTTTTGTAAGAAAGGTCATTTGCAAATTTAGGTACTTTATAGTAACATATGGCCAGTTTAGATTCATAAATAGTGTCAATGTTTGCTAGAATACGTGAAGCATATTGTAGTTTCAGTAGAGGGTAGGTTAATGCTAAGGTAATCTGTTTGGTGTTTGACATATACTGTTTGGCCTTATACAAGGGACTGAGTTTTTATGAGTTTTATTAATGGCTTGGTATATATGGTTGTCACACTTAAGGCTCTCATTATTTATAACTCCTAGTAGTTTTGTCTGGGTTTCTGTGTTGATTATGTTGTTGTTGCATGAGATAATGTGAAATGTATGGTACTGGTTAAAGAACTTTTTTGGGCTGAACAAAGTTTGGTTTTCTTATAGTTGAGAAGTAACTGAAAGCTTGTGAAAGAGTCTTTGGTAATCCCCTGAAATCTAATTAGGGAAGGGGTAGCACAGATAAGGATTGTATCATCGATAGATTGCACACAAGTGGCAAGTCTGAAGAAGTGTGAAATTTATTTGTGAAAATTTTAAGTAGATGGGGACCAATTATAGAGCCTTATGGACCACCAAAAGAGACTCTTTTGAATGGTGAGAAATTTTGTTGCCATTTAGCTGCCTCTTGGAAATTGATAAGTTAGCTGTAGAATCAGAAAAAAGAGCAAAGATTGAGAGACAGAGTCAAGTTCAGGGAGAGGTTTTTGTCAAATACTTTGCATACATCAAGCAAAAGTGTGGAGACTAAGCTACCTTCATTTCTATTTGAGTTAATATAGTTAGTAAACTCTGTTGCTGTACCACTTTTGTGAACTGAGATTACAGAGGATTTTATTTCAATGGAAAGGACATAGCTTTCAGTTACTGAAAGTTTGATCAGAACAGAGACTAGGAAGGCAAAAACATCTGCAGCAATTTTTAGAAAGCTGATGGTAAGGTTTTCAGCAGTCAGAGTTAGTTTTATTTTAGGTTCGTAGGTTCATAGGTCTGTGCTAGGCTAATGACTCTGGAGCCTTTACAAGCCTAGCCCATAGAAGTGCCCTGGCATCGTGCCGCCCGACGTTAGTTCCCAGTGCCTCTATCAAGTAGAGCCACTGGAGTGATCCCTGGGGTGAACTTTCTATTTCACATCCACTCATCAAGATTTGTTTTGAAGAGGGCCAATGAGGTGCCCTGCTTGACATGTATGTGAAGTTTATTCCAGCGCATGGGCAGTCTCTGGGTTATGAACCTGTCCCTCTAGCATGTTCTGTTGATTATGGTAATGAAGGTGAGGTCTCTGGAGTGTGTGATGGGGTGGGATTGGGATTTCTTTATATGTAGCATTTCTAACAGAGCTGGGTCAGACATAGCTTTGTAAGTCAAGCAGAGATTGCCTCTTAGTAGACGGTATGAGACAGAGAATAGCTGGAGTTTTTTGCGTCTGTCTGTGTAGGACATGTGTTTAAGGCCTAGGATCCTCTTCATGAGGTACTTTTGTGGCCTCTCCAGCTGTTGCAGGTATCTAGTGAGGTACATGCCAAATGGGGCATTATACTCTATGATTGGTCTAATGAGCCAAGAGTAGAGAAAAATGATGACCTCTTTTTTCCTGGATGTAAAACCCTTGGTAATGAGATGTGCCACATAGAAGGACTTTCTGACCACAGTGGTAATGTGGTGGTTGATGGAGAGGTTACTGTCAACCTGTGTCACCAGATATCTTTTAATGCCTTCAGTGTTCAGTGGGCTCCAATCAATGTGGTAATTAGTGATAACTGAGGTTTTTCCAAAGGGATGATGATGCAATTTTTGACATTAAGCTTAAGGCCATGGTTTTGACACCAGTCACTGTTGTCAGTGAGGCCTTTCTGTAGGATGTCTGCATCACTTGGGGAGTTAATAATGGCTCCCAGCTTGCAGTCATCTGCGAACTTGGTCAGCCAGAGTCCCTCTGTGTTGGCTTTGACTTCTGAGAAGTAGATGCCAAACAGGAGAGGACCTAGGACCGAGACGTGTGGGACTCCACTCATGAGTGGTCAGCAGTCTGAATTGGAGTCCACTACTTTCACACTATGGGTTCTATCTGTGAGCCAATTTGCAACCCACCTAACAATATAGGGGTTGATGCCTACTTTGGTGAGTTTAGCAATAATTCCTGAGTGAGGAATGGTATCATAGGTCTTGGCCAGATCGAGGTAGGCTTTATGAATTGCCTTATCCTCACCCAGAGCTCTGGTGAATTACTCAAAGAAGTCAACCAGGTTTACTTAGTAATTTTCTTTTAGTAGTGGTAGGAATGCAGTGTAGGGTAAATGTCTGTAAGTGGTTTTAATGAATAGTAAAGAATGGGAGAAGGGAAACAAAATGGTCATCAGTCAAATATAAGATGGTTTGTATGAAGTGGGAATTGAATTAGGTGCCAATGGAGTCTTGATAATTACTGGTGGAAGGTGAGGGCATAGTAGTGTGGCTTTGGCACTGTGGCTTTTTAGGATTTCTTTGGGGCTTTTCTTGGATACTGATATAATAAGTTTTCATGTTTATTTTGACTTGTTCCTTGGTAAGGTTTCTGAGATGTCCAAATATCTGAAAGGCATGTCCAGTTTTATTACTTTAGCATTTTTCCATTTATCCCTTTGAAGTATGATCTGCTTGGTCTGCTTTAACAGCCATGGAACTGTGTTAGGTTTTTATGCTTTTTGTTCTTATAGCTGCTACATTATCAGAAGAGTGTCACTAAAATGAGATACTGCTTCATCAAGGGACATAGTTCTTAATACTTTCCAGCTGCAACAGGACAGAATTTAAATGAATTGGTCTTTGTTAAATTGGGTTAGGTTGCATATTTGACTATAGATTATTTGTTTAGGTGGGCCGTTTTGCCCCCTTATGGCATAAGCCTGGAAGTGGTGACTAATAGCATCTGGCAGTTGTAAGATTTTACTTTGTTAGGAGAATTCGAATCCAGTCAGTTAGTATTTTTGTTGAGCCTGGTGTGGAATTTATAAGTTGGGTGAATCTGTTTAAGTTTATTGAATCTTCAGAATTATAATTATTAACAAAGTAACAGTCACTGCTATTATATATATGCTTTTCTTCCTGTTGTTAATTTTGAGGCTGGCTAGCAGTACAGCATTACTGAATGTTGAGACATTTAGGTTGGGTATGATCAGCTTGGCAGTGTTTTTATAAAAGAAGGCTCCTCCTATTTTCTTTTTGTATTTCCTATCCATTCTGAGTACAGTGAAGCCAGGGGGAGAATGATTTCATTGTTTGCTATTTCTTCTTTTAGCCAAGTTTCAGTTACAACTAGCATATAAAGGGAATATAAATTTAAATATAAATCTAGAAATGCACGGATGCCCTGAAGCTTCTTACAGATGCTTCTGAGATTCATGGGGAAGTTGAGTTGGTAGCATTGGATGACAGAAATGTAGCTGCAATGGTAAACTGATGTATAGGGCCAATGTTTTGGTGATTATCCCCACAAAGTTTAAAAGTGGAATGGGAATGCAAGGTGGTATAGAGCCACCTACATTTGCATTTTAGTTTTATTGTTGGATTTTAGGAGTGATCTTTACTTAATGAACCTATAAAAAGATATCAGAATGTGTGTGGCAGAGACTAGGTGATATAGTGAAGGAGAAGGGGTGAAATGATGGTGTAACATGTGAAGGTATTTGATGATGGAGACATATGATAGAAAGTGAGGTAAGTGACTGAAGTGAGAATGCAGAGTAGTAGCATTTCAGTTAGTCACATTGTGATTTGAAGTGATGTATGCAGGATATGAAGTATATAATTTGACAAGGCAGTTGGAAGACTATAGTTAGAAGAGAAATGAGAAGTTTTACCAATGTTTTAGAAATGACAGGGCTTTTAAAAATAAATAGAGTGGTTAAGGTGACAAGCGTGAGTTGAGAAAGGGGTCTGATTTTCAATGATTCTAGGAATATTTACAGAGCAGAGAGGAAGCAGGGTGTTGTGATGGTTGTGCTTACAAGATAAGGCTAGATTACAGAAAAAGGCAGAGGTGTTTTTTGGGTTACATGAAGTGGTATGTATGAGATTAAAATGCAGAGGGTTTGGTTGATAGAATTCAGAGAATTTGGGAAATATTTGATAGAATAAAATGAGATACAGGTGTAAGGGTACTTAGTTGGGTGATCTGAGATAAGTGGAGGCTTATAGACTATATATATTTAGAAAAAAGGCAGTGGATGGAATGGGGTAGGGTAGGGGAATGAACTGAGTTTAAGCATAGTAAAGGCAAATGTAGCGGGGCCCACCCGGCAAGGCTGATGTATTGTGTTTCAGAGACAGTCAGTGCTTGCATCCACAGAAACGGGTAAGTATATTTTACAAACTGCTATAAAAGGAGAGATTGGACGTGGGGGGAATGTGAGAAATGGGGGGAAATATTTGTTTGAGAAGTAGGTAGGAAGTCTAAGAAAAACTAACTATACTATTGTAGTTGGTCATTCTTGTTTCTGTCTGTATGTCCCAGCATGAATCCCCTTGGTTCATAATTCCCCAGATGAAATTCTCTGTATTAGTAAGTCAACATTTATGGCTACAGCAGAGTTATGGTAGAGATTATATCAAATGTCTGGACCCAGTAACTGCAAGTCCAAAGGACTGGAGACAAAAGGAGATGTTAAAAGAATGTCTGCTGCATAGAGAATCTTGGACAGTGTTTCAAGAAAGAACCCAATAGGTTCATATTAACTGGCTTGAACATTTCACAAAATATATGGTGGTAGTTGAATTTTATAAGCTAAATTTGACTAAAACCTAAAAAATATGAAAGTTTTTACCCAGAGGTTGGAGCTGGTGTCTGTATATTACCAACTCATATGACTTTAATCAAGTTGGTAATCTCCCTACATAGGTTCTTAGGTTGATAGGCATTTTCTAGGCTATTGATCTGTGAAGATCTTAGGAAGTTTAGCCCTGTATTTTTCATAGTAATTATTATCACTCATATGCTGCAATATGAATCTTCAAAGATCGGCTGAATCCATATGTGTTGGGGTTATTACACGATTCACCAATCCATGAGGGTCAGTGGCACTAAACAAGGAGTAAATTTGTGGTTACCCATCCATTTGTCCAAGTTATGTTTGAATACAGTAAGAGACATGAACTGCTTCATGTGGTGGGGAAGGAGTTCCATAGATGTGGTACTGTTTGAGGTTGATACCTGTCCCACCAGCATATTCAGTTAATCTTGCAAAAAAGAGAGAGAGAGAGAGAGAGAGAGAGAGAGAGAGAGAGATTGAGGTTACTTGAGTGAGTGTTTCTGATACCAAAGGTCTGACAGAACAAGTTTTGTTGAGGCTCTATACATGAGGCAGAAGGCAACTCTCAGTAGTCAGTATGATACAGAGAAGACAGTCAAGGTTTTCAGATGCTCTGTGTAATTTTTATGATTTAGGCCCTTGCTTATTTTACCGAGAAAGCATTGTAGTCATTCCAGCTGTGATAACTGTTTGGACAGGTACTTACTGAAAGGAGTATTATGCTGACTGATTGGCCTAATGAGTGCCAAATACAGAGGGACTACTTTGTCTCTGGATATGGATGCTATACCCTTAGATATAAGCGGTGCAATGAAAAAGGGCTTCATTACAACAGTAAATATGTGGGGATCAAGGGACAGTTCATTACTAATACTGGTACTTAGATCATTTACTTTAGAATCAATTTTCATGTGGATGCTGTCAATGTGATAGTTACAATGGGAGTCATGCTTGCCAAAGGAATCCGTGGTTTCGGCACCAGCTATTTGTTTGGGACAGGCCTTCTTGTAAGATCTTGGTGTACTCAGGTGAGTTTATGATGGCACCAGTTTTGCAATCATCTGCAAACCCTTGTCATCCTCAATCATTTTACATTAGCTTTAACCTCTGAGATGTTAATGCCAAAAAGAATTGGCCCTAGGACTGAACCTTGCAGCACTCAGTTAATGACAGGTCTTTTTGAGGAGGTATGGCCAGCCACCCTTACTTCCCATGTTTTATTTGTCAGACAGTTTGTTATACAATGAGTTAGATGGGGTGATCATTTAATTTGGGACAGTTTATCTATGATACATAAGTGTGGGGTGGTGTCAAATATTTTGCAAGGTCAAGATAGGCAGTGTGCTCTGATTTACCCTCATACTTTGCCTCGGAGACTTTTTCAAAGAAGTCAACCTGGCTAAGTAGGCAGGATCTGCCCTTTGCAAATAAAGTGGGTTTGGCTGAGAGTCTATAGGTCACCTATATCTCTGTTTACTAGTTCCATAATGAGACTTTCAATAGCCTTACAGATGAGGCTGGTTAGGTTTATAGGTCTATAATTACCTATGTATGTTGCGCTCCCACCTTTAGGAAAAGGAATGATTGTTGTTGGTTACCTGATATGTCTCTTTGGATGATGTGACTGGAATTCAGAATTCCTTATTTAGTTCAACTGGGAAATTTTTGGTTTACTGAAAGTTAGAGATTTTTATTTAAATTATTATTTTTGTTATATATCCTGTTTACATTAGTATTCTACCACTGCTTTTTAAATTTGACACTGTATTTATTAATGTGGTGGGGTCAAATGCAACTAGGAAATTATTTACATATGCATATAACTTGGCACTAAAGGATTCCACATAAGTAGTGGAACAGTCAAGGTGGATGGGACTTTTGAATTTAGTCAGATTATCACTCACTTTTACTATATTAGCTTTCACATAGTCTCTGATTACTGAGGTACTGCAGGATGCTTCTGGCTTCAATCCTAAGATAAATGCCCTTAACTTATGGTCCAATTTCATCAGGGAGCAGATATCAATACGTTGGGAGCAGAACTATGCCATATTGGTAAAGACCAAGTCCAGGATTAAATTCTGTCTCTCCTGATTGAGGTATGGACTACCAGGTCCAAAGAATTTGTAGTTATGAAATTCAGAAATCTCTGTACACAAATGCTTGAGAATGTATAAGTCTCCCAGCGGATGGTGGGATAGTTGAAGGGGGGGATTTAATAAAGCCTACACAGTCTTTTTAACTGTGTAAGTATCATGACATGCTGCTTACATGAAGGTAAAGCAGGTTTGCGATCCAGTAAGCATTGCTGAGTGGTGCGCGCAAGCACACCAGCACAGGAAGCTCTGTGGCATGCAAATGACCTCATAAAAAGGTGAATGTCATGCAAATGAGACAAGTGGAGAGATCCAGAAAGCAGGTAGGAAGGCCTGCAGACCCTGTGTTGGTGTCAGTAGTGTACACAGAAAAATTCCATGTATGGGATTTTAGACAGAAAACAGGGGCTGTAAAAACACAGGTAGATGGACAGAAATGCTCTAGCACATACAGGTATGAGCAAAACTATCCACTACGTGTCCAAAAATCGTAAGGGAAATAAGTTAAAATAATATATTTTTTAATGATCTGAGTATGTTTGCACAGAGAGCAGCGGTGCGCAAGCATGTTTTTATGAAAAAAAAAAGAGTAGAAAAAACAAATTTAATACAGTCTAACAGAAATGTATTATAGGACCCTGCATGGAGTATCTGCAATGGTGGAATGGTGCTGTTGCTAATGAGGTAGGGCCTGGAACCATGCAGTTTGCAGGTTGTGTGCACAGATCCCTATGCAAATGAGGTGAGGTTACTGAATTGTACAGATGGATATCTGTGTCCGCATATCCCTTCTGTGTAGGCACAGAACCATATTGGTGTTCACAGAAGTGGCTGCTGACATCAAGATGGGGTATGTCTGAAGACTTGTGAGCTCATTGGAGCTCAACTGCACCTGTTTGCATGGCACACCGCTGTGCTCAGCAGGGATGTGTGTACAGTTACTGCTAAGCTTTGTTTACTTTTGTGTCACATGTTTCTGCATGTTTCCATGTTTTTGTGTGGTGCTCTGCTCTGCTGAGCATGACCTTTCAAGGGGGTTTGTTCAGTGACTGCTTAGCTTTGTTTATCTTCACGGTGATTGTTTCCAAGTGTTTGCATGGTGAGCCGCATTGCTGAGAGTATCTAAAAAGCAACGATGTATTAATTACCTGTGACCCTTGTTTAACTCAAACTAGTCCCAGTAAATGATGTGAATGATATACTAGGCAGGTGGAATGCATTATAGGTAGCCAATCACATATTTAGCACCTACATTAGAGCACAATAAAGTATGCATACACCCTACATTCTGATTTTTCACCCATACTCTGCACCATTAGATTACAGACTTGAGAATTTTAACTGAAAGAATTATTGGGGCTGCTGCAGGTCTGCTGCATCTGTTTGTGCTAGACGTTGAAATCAATGCTGCTGCTGGTGCTGCTGACAATAGGCCTAGACAGAGAAGGAGAAGAGTGTTCAGGCCCAGGGTAACCTTCCAAGAGCTACATGAGCTGAAGATTGTAGAGCACTATAGGCTGGACAAGGACATATTACAAGGACTGAGTTCTGCAGTCCTCAACTCAGACCCAGAGCCAACAGAGGGGAACCCATCCCAGTGGAAACAAAGGTATGTGTAGCCCTTAGGATAATAGCCACGGGTTACCTTCCAAAGACCAACTGAGAGCATCATGGGGGGGTCTCACAGGCATCTGGTTCCAGGGTACTCCACCAGTTCCTGGATATCATACTACTACATGCCACTGAGCACATTTATTTTCCCCTCCGCCCTGAGGCAAGGGCCAGCAATATGCAACACTTCTACCATGTAGCACACTACCCTGAGGTACTGGGTGCTATAGATTACATTCATGTACATATCAAGACACCACCGGGTGAGCAGGGTAGAATCTACATCAACTGCAAGGGGTACAGCTCCATAAACTGCCAGATCATGTGCAATACCCAGGGCATTATCACGAATGTGTGTGCTGGCAGCCCTGGCAGTTATCACAAGTCCCATATCCGGCATGCATCACAGCTGTACCAGATGTTTGCTAGGGGGGCCATCCCACATGGCCATTTACTGGAGGATGCTGGCTTTGCTCTGGAACTGTGGATGATGACACCCATCAGAAATGCTCACCCACACGCACAAGCTAGGAACATCATAGAACATGTGTTTGGGCTGCTGAAGTCATGATTCTGGTGCCTCGATATATCTGGTGGAGCCTTGCAGTACTCTCCAGCCACATGCACACACATGTTCACAGTATGTGCCATGCTACACAATATGATCCAGAGGAAACAGCTGCAACAGGATCAGCAAAGGGAAGGGATACACACACCCCATTAGTGCCTACTTCACCACAGCCTCACTCACAGGTGGACTCTAAGGAAGAGTCCCTGATGATGTCCCTGTAGGCAGAAGTGGGCATGCCCAGTACACCCTGGCATTGGCTAAGAGACAATGCATAGCACATACACTGACAACCTAGGGCCCAACGGGCTGACACCTAACTCCTACTCAAATACATATAGTAAACGTGTTGATGCCAGCCAACTCACACAACCTGTATCTATCCATGTATTGATTGTGTACTGCTGGCATCACACAGAGTCAGCCCTGAAGTACAGGTCTCTCAACAGCTACATTCACATGGTAAGTCTCTAAGCTATACACTAATTGTAAGGATTACTATACTATATAATTTTTGTAATGTCTCCAAATCTTTTGGATTTCTAATACCATGACAGGGATGGACCCCATTCCTAAGTCAAAGTACGATTACAGTTCATGAAATTAGTATTGTTTCAATCTTTGATGTCAGCCAAAAGTGCTCTTCGCAGCACCTACAATGAGCCCAGTGATGATTCCTTCTGCAATTCATATGGAGTTACATGTATTGGTAGCATATCTAAATACGACTGTAGATTCTTTTTTAGAAGACTTGTTGCTCCTGCTACTATTGGAACTATTGGGGTATCTTTCTTCCACATTGATCTCATTTTTGCCTGCAAATCCTTATATTTTATGACTTTGTGTCTCTCTGTATGCAAGACACTTTAGTCACTGGGTGTGTTGATTTCTTTTCTTGGACCACTATATCCAGTTTTCTAGCATCTATCTTTTGAACTGTTGGTAATGGATGATCCCATGTGATGTAGACCATCATTTTCTATGATGATTTGTGGCTCATGTTTCCAGTGTTTTTGTTTTTCAGCTACTTTAATACCATAATGTTTGTACAGTTCCCAGTGAAACAGTCTTGCCACATTAATATTATTATGTCTTTCAGTATACAGTCCTTCTGCTATTAGTATGTCACAACCAGCAACAAGGTGTGCAACTATTTCCAATTGTGTTTTATGAAACCTGCATTTGTCAGTTTGTCCCACATGTTCAATGGTCTATGTAAACCAACAGGTATTTAGCCCACTGTCTTGGGCTGCCAATATTAACCTTTCACCTCTTGGTTTAAATTTGCCTCTCCTTAACCATCCCTGCATTCTTTCCTGATCAACATGAGGTTCTTCTAGAGGTTTTCTATACTTGCAACTATATTTATGTATTTTCTATATCTCTTGCCTTCTCATCTGGTCCTTCACCTTATTGTTTTTTGGCACATTCATTTGCTGCCTGATATTTATCTACTTGTGGTTTGGTTTCCATTCCTGCTTGATGCTGATATACTTCTGCTAGCCTAAACAGGGAAGTCATCTTAGATTTATTTCCATCATGTTTCAAAACTTTCACTATGTTTGGATCTTGTGAGGTGAGCAGATATGTGTGGAGTCCCATAATTGCAGATCTATACATGTAATCAATTTCAAGGAGGCCCATCCCTCCTACAGAACGGGAAATATATAATCTTGGTATGCATTGATTTTTATAAATCATTTGGTGAGCATGAAGCATCTTTCCTGTTTTCCTATCTAATCTATCCAACACGTTTTGGGTCCAGTCAATCACTCCAAAACTGTAAGTTAGGATGTAAGTTATATACATATGTATGGATTTGCTGCTGTTGTGGAAGGAAATATAGTGGGCTAATTGTACAGATGTAACATCCACATGGGATTACAGATACCCAGCCCAATAGTATGTGTTCTTTAATAGTCAATAGGCCTCATGGTTGGAATATTCACTACATCAGTCAAGGGTGATGTTAAACAATGGGCTCACATGATATTTGGACTACTGTATATCCCAGCAGATCATGTGCCATTATTCCCTCTCCCCCACCACAGCAGTGTACCCATACAACTGCTTTAACAGAAAATCACCTATGGTATATCAGTGGACCAGGCAATCTCAGAGCTGTAACATAGATATTGCTCACACCATTGTATGTCTCACCTCACGCAGGATAACAATGTACATATCTATGTTGTTGATTGTGTGATGAATGACTCCTCTCTGTCTGGTGACCTGAGTGGCTCAGTGGATTAGGGAAGGTAGCATGGGTGATGGTGCTGATGGTTTTAATCTAGAATTACTCACATCTTTTGCACGTGAGGTAGTACTATATTGGTGTTTTCACAGACTGTCATACCTCTTAGTGCAAGAAATCTGGACAAAGCCAGTAAGTTTGGGGGGATAAAGGCCCAAACATAGAGAAAGATTTCAAATATTGTCTCCATAAACCTAGACAGTCACTGGAAGTAAAGGCGTTGCTTTACAGCATATGTTCGGAAGGATATAACATCTGAAACACAAATGTCTGTCTGTAAGTATTATAATGTAGTGATGTCAATATTCAATAATTCACCAAAAGACCACAAATTTATGAGGAACAGGCCAAACATATTAGGCAAAACTCTGGATATTCTGTGGAAATCAGGACAGTGGAGAGGTATGCAGACTGTCAGTCTGTTGGTGGTGTAACATTACCAACTGCAGCCACAGATTAAGTACAGCATACCTGGGGAATGCTGCGGACAGTTTGAGTGAAGTGAAGTGCAGTACTGCAGAAAAAGGGGTGGATGTTAATGCCTGGTAACATACAAAATCCTGAACTGGAGTACAAGTAGATGTGGACTGGAGTCACCTTAGTAGTAGTGACAGTCTCACTGGCCATGTCCATACACTTAGTTAAAATGAGTGCAATCCTGTTGCCCCTTCATCAAAATGACCTGTTACGTGCAAATGTCTATACACACAGATATATGCATACATTTCTGTCTGTCACTATCCCTCTCTCACATGCATAGTATATCTATCACTATGTAGTGTCAAACAGATATAGACTGATATATATATATATATATATATATATATATATAGCTATATATATTAAAATGATGCATACACCCCCCATGTACATCTACATAGTGCCCGTGCACACACACACACACACACACACAGACACACACACACACACACACATATATATATATATATATATATATATATATATATATATATATATATCATACACCATTGCAGCTACAGTTTTATATATATATATACATATATATATATATATATATATATATATATATATATATATATATATATATATATATCCCTGTTAAATACAGAAATATGTGTCTGTGGATGTCTGTATTGTCTGACATACTCTAATAATGGTGAGTAAATCTCCACTGTCACACAGCCATACTGTTGCTCAAAGAATCCAAGCTAAGGGTGCAACAGTACAAATCAGGCATATCCACAGACCCCTGTGCCTGCTGAATGTCACCATGTAGAACAGACACGAGCAGCTGCTGTAATGTGTAATGTTGGCAACGCATATATGGACAGGGCAACTTGTCCCTGCCCACAGGTATGTCTATGTAACTGCAAGCAGCCATATATGGCCATACTGGTAACTGTACACACATAGCTAAGATAATTACAGTTATTCCACTGCTAGGGTACTAGATGCAGATAACAGTATGAAGCAATGTCACACTGCAGGCCACAGATGCTGGTCAACACAGGCATAGTTTGTGTAAGCACAAGTTCTGTATCTGCAATCATCAATACAACAGACCTAGCATGTGATGAATGTGATAAATACTGTGATCTATAGTGTATAAGAGTAGATAGGTAGGGGTTCCAATCTCACTCCAGCCCTCTTGGTGTGTGACCATGTCAGTGGGTGTGTGTGTCTGTTTGTGTGTGTGTGTGCGTGAGTGTGTGTGCGTGTGTGTGTGTGTGTGTGTGTGTGTGTGTGTGTGTGTGTGTGTGTGTGTGTGTGTGTGTGCGCGTTTATCTTCCTACAAATGAATGAACATGTCCTCATGGGCTATCCACTTGGAATGGTTCTGCAATTTTTGGCCCTGTAAGTTGCTGCTACCTTCCACACTGCCCTATTCTACAAGGCCTGATGATGTCAGCCACCTTAAGACTAAAATAAGAGAACGAAAAACCACAAATGTTGTAATCCACAATGTGACACCAGTAAACGATAAAAACACAGCTTTATTCCAAAATCCATATGGAAAAAATTCCACAATAATCAAGTCAGAAAAGACCAAGCAGCAATTGCACACAGTAAAGAAAAACGTTTACGTTAAGTGCTTTCATCCCCACCTTAGGGACTTCCTTAGAAATATTCACAAAAATTAAAGTGCTTTCATCCCCACCTTAGGGACTTCCTTAGAACTATTCACAAAAATTAATCCCAGCATTCATATAGCATTCCACTTAAAGGGAACTTACACTGTGAAGCAACAATAATTTGTAAATGTAAAATTCAAATGTCCACTAACAATATATCACAAAAATTCTAATAATATAAAAAAATAAATATATAAAAAATACATTTTAAATACTAAAATTAATTGTGCAGGCGATACCAATAAAGTTAAAAACCATATATATTTTCATTTTCAAATAGCAGCTAATATTCACTGCTTCATTAATACACAGGTATCTAGTGACGTTCAAAATTAATTGTTACAAAAATGCCAAAAAGCTGATATTACTAGAAACTGCCGATTTATAAATAAATCGGCAGTTTCTAGTAATATCAGCTTTTTGGCGGTTTTGTAACGGTTTGTTTTCTGTTTTTGGTTGTTTATCCAAAATTAATTGTCACTTCAATTCACAAACTTCAAGGGCCTTCCTGGGTACATTTCCTTGTTCATTTGCTTTTAATTGCTGTAAAATTAAAAATTTAAAGGCATGACTAGGGAACTCCACTATATGTCTACTAAGGGCATTAGAATCCTTTTTGTGTCTAATATCTAATGTGTGCTCATAGATCCTTGCCCTGAACTTCCTAAAAGTTTGCCCTACATAAAAAACTGCACATGAGGTACACTTCACCAGGTAGACTTTTTTAACTTTGACAATTGAACCCCCCCCCCCCAATATACAATGCCTTACCATTCAAAATAAATGTGTCTGAAGTGGTTAAAATCAAAAAGCATTGTGGGCACATACTGCATTTTACATTCCCAACTTTTTTGAAGGTATATAATTTTTCTTTTACCCACCTGTTCCATGATTTTTTTCAAATATCTATCCCTCCTAAATGTAAATTTAGTTTTTTCATAGTTATTAAACAACCAAGCTACATTCTTATCTAAAGACAACAAATCCCAATTTTTCTCAATGATTTTACATATCGATTGTGAATCCTTATTAGATGTTGTAATAAAATTATATCCAATGGAAAAATAATTCTTTTTGTCTCTTGGATGGTTTATCACATCAATATCACTTACATCACGACCCAAAAAAAACATTTTGCCGCTTCCTGAACACTTCCCCCTTTACATTTTCCAAGAGATCTCGGGGATATCCCCTATGTTCAAACATTTTTAAGATGTAATCCACTTCTTGAATTAAATCACTTTCCAACTATGTCATTCTTGTACCAATTGACCCTTAACTATGGATTTTTTCTGAAAAGTGGGATGGCAATTATTAAATTCTAAATAAGAATTAGAGAATGTTGATTTCCTAAAAATGTTTGAAATCAATTGTTTACTAACTCTATCAATCTTGACCTCCACATCCAAATACGTAATAATAGTGTCATTAAATGCATGGGTGAACTTGTCAACAGTATTATTGATGTATGCAAAAAATTAATTTAACATACCATCAGTGCCAGTCCATATCAAAAAAATATCATCCAAAAATCTTGTAAAATATGTAATGTATTTTATATATTTTGATTTAAAAATATATTGATTTTCCCAGAATGACATTATATAGTTGGCAAAAATGGGGGCGCAAGCCACACCCATAGCCACACCTTTGACTTGGCAATAATATTGACCTTCAAATGTTATGAAATTATATTTTAAAACCATTTCCATTAAAGCTATGAAGGCATTAATATTATCCTGATCATACATGCCTGTTGCCTGTAACTGAATTTCCAACCAATTAAGACCATCATCCTGAGGTATAACTGAAAAAAGGTTACACACATCAATAGTAACTAATACCATATTTTCATCATATAATAAACCATTTAAATTAGCTAAAAACTCCCATGAGTCCTTGCATATATATTTAAAATGTTGTAACCCTCTTTTTAAATGGTGGTCTAAATATTTACCTATGAAATATGTTTTTCCTCTTTTAGCATCCACTATGGGCCTAAATTTTAAATTATTAAGCCTTTTGTGTATTTTGGGTAACCCAAAGATGGTGGCTATGACAGGATATTCATTTTTCATGTATGTATAAGAATCCAAATCAATTTGCCCCTCCAATATCATGCCCTCTAAGTCTATATCTAATCTACGATGTGAAATGTTAATTTCATTCACTGAAACTTCTTTATAAGTATCACTCATTAAGAGTGTCGACATGTAATTGGAATAATCTACACAATACATTATCACCACCCCATTACCCTTATCTGGTTTCATGTAGCGTACATCACTATCCCCCATGATATCAACCAACAACTTTTTTTCTTTCTTAGTTAAATTGTCACCCATGACACTGCAATTACTTTTGTAAACTTCCCTCACATCCATTTTGCAAACTTTTTCAAAAATACCAATAATGTTGTATAAAGGAGGGTTAAACGTACTAGGTCTAGTCAAGCTTGAGATGTCAGCCATATCATGATTATTAAAATTGTTACAACCCTTGTTATCAAACCAAACCCGAAGATTTAATTTTCTCATAAAAATTTTCAAATCCAGTAAAGTTTCTGCTACTTTTCCCCTTCTACTAGGTACAAAGGTGTACCCTTTTGCTAATAAATCAGCCACGGGGTTGTTCATATTTTTACAGGAATAATTGTAGACTTTGTAATCACCCCTAGTATTAGAAATAATACTCGGTGAATTACTTTCCATATTGCCAACCCCACATAAATCATTAATCAAAACCTCGAAATACAAATATCATGTGACATTTCCATACCAATATCATTTATAACACCAATAACTGGAAAATTGTTGTCATCAGCAACAAAATCAACCACATTTTGATCAAAACTGTTTATACAAGTTTGCGTATCAGTCACAAGGGAATGATCCAAATGAGTAGAACCATCCAAAATGTCTGCCAACGTGTTAGCATTTTTTCCATCTACCAAATTACCTTCCATGAGCCCGACAGCCATATCCATTATTTCATCTGCTGAAAACCTGCATGGTTCGACTGCTTGGGTCACGCACCCTGATTTCCATAATCCCTGGATTGATTGTTTATGCCATATTGGTATTTGGGGTAGTTGTAATGTGGTCCCCGATTTCTCAACCTCTCCGACCACCTTATTTCCTGTTCTAAAGGGACACTCATCTCATTGCTTGCTTCTGACATTACCGCCGATCTCATCCCGTTGTTTACAACCTTGCTATGATTGGATGAGACCTCAGCATTACCTTGCTGACGCATCGACACAGGATAAGCCTTACCATTACCATATTCCACTACATCTCTTTTTATTTTTGACATCTTACATAAAAAAATATTGGCACATACATTGTCAATGTGCCCAAATAAATTATCATAGTTAGTTTTGTATTGGTCAAAAATTAAATCAGATTTTATCAGTGCATCTTGTAGATCCAATTCTGCTGATAAACTCTTGATCTTAATATTATTATATTTAATGATAAGTCTTAAAATTTCCAAACCGGCATGGTCAAGTACCTTATGTAAATCTTTTATGAAGTCGGGATTCCCCCCAGCTCCATTCGGATATTGCCACACACGTAAACCTCTTGGGACTTGTCCAAGTTCCAAATTGTGCATCAAATAGCCATTCTCCAGTTGGAGTTTTTTATAATCCAACATTAATTTCTCAAAACAACGACTTGATTATTGTGGAATTTTTTCCATTTGGATTTTGGAATAAAGCTGTGTTTTTATCATTTACTGGTGTCACATTGTGGATTACAAAGCCAACTTAAGACTACCAGCTGAGAGTGTAATATCATATTTAAGCCATGGCACATGCAATCAATACTATGATCTATTGTGTATAAGATTATATAAGTAGGGGTTGTAATCTCACTCCAGCTCACTTGGTGCATGTGTATTTATCCATATGGCATAACCTTTGTAGCCTAGACATAGGTAGGGTTTGGCAGTGTTTTATTAGTAGCGGGTGATGTGGCCCCTCAAAGGCCTGCATATGTCATCAAGCATATGTCCAAAAATGATAGAACCAGCAGACATGAGGTGTGTTGTGTACACCACGTACTGTGCTCTGTACTATGTGCCATTACACAGGTAAGTGTGCACACCTACATACAGCCAACCTGGATGACGTGTGTGCCTTGGCATGTCCTATATGCACTGATTAAAAGTGGTGCTAGCCTCAATGAAGCCATGTGTTTGTGTGAGCCTGTTAGAGCATTTTACAACATATTTTGGAACCATGGGATGTATGGATTGAACACAGAGAGTACTGTAGCCTTCGACTGTCACTGGTCAGAAAGATATGGATGCATTCACTGTTGCACAACCAATACTGACAGGTTTGGGATGTACATCTCATTCTGGCACTGGTATACTGAATGTGGCAGTCATCGCACCTATCATTGTGTGCAGTGGCACCCTTGCCATGTCACTACACAGGCATATCTTACAACTGTAGCAGCCACACAGGTTCCAAGGTGCACCAATACACATTGTAAAGAACATATCCTATGGAGTCCATGTCAGGACCGGACATGTGTAGTCTGTCTCTGAAATGCTTTGGAGAGGATGTGTATGGCTCCATACAGGGAGGTGTCATTTCCCACTGTGTACCTCCCGTGTATCCATGACAGGACTAATGTGTCACCTGTGCTACACATCAATAACATCAGTGTGGTATGCATAGTACATGCTGGTGAGACAGTTATGTAAAACAGGCAGTACATCTTACATGAAACAGGCCCACGTGCCACGCACACATCCACTGTGACACACATCATGTGCAGATCATACACTGGGATGCAGAACACAACAATCATAACTGTTGCCATATTGTACATATCCTAGGTGGGCTGACTGATTCTACCAGCTGTAAAAGTTTTGATAGTGTGTTATATTCATTGGTCATTTAAATGTCACCTGTCACAAATTATGTGGTCTGTGCTTTGCACACACACACACACACACACACACACACACACACACACACACACACACACACACACACACAAACGCACACACAAAAAATGTAAATGTCATCATGATTTTTTAAATGCTTTAATTGGCATTTGTATTTCAATCCAGTTTTAAATCCAGTTCTCAACTAATCTGCACCAGTTGAATTAGTTTGGTTCTCAGGCTGGATATGAAATAGTAGATTAAGGGCACTTACATCTGTCATTGTAAAGAAGCATAGTATATGACAAACATAAGACTGCATATGCAGTGTAATTAACTAGGTAATAAATGTTAGCACTAAATACCACTTCATGTTATAGATTGTATTATTAGATAGGATTTTATTTCTCATTAATGTACTGACTGGTAATTGCCATAAAGGCAGAGGGCTAAACCAGGATGACATTATAAAATATAAAGAGTTAAGGCACCTCACACTGTATGATTTTTTTTATATATTGAAATTAATCCAAATGTTTACCTGAAATCATATGTTTAAAAGTTTAAAATATTATAATATACTGGAAAGTGTATTATATCATAATAGGTGTAAGACACACTACATAAAAATCTTGCACCCCATAGGAGAATAATCCCCATACCCTTCTACTAAATATAATAACTTCCAAGATCACACTAACTGTGCCTAAAAAGAGTCACACTAAAAACAAGTATTTCCTCTAACCCTGGGGACTACATCCTCAGAATTCATATATTTATTATGTAAGAATATTCAAGGAAAGCCCCCATATCAGTCTGAATAGGTGAGGGAGCCACCACATGACAATAAATGTCTACATAGTCAAGTAGGTTATTTGTAAATGTTTTTTCCACTATTTTCTGCTTCATCTTTACAGTGTTATTTTGACAATTTTTTTTCCTGTATAATTGTGATGTCTTTTACTGTAGTTGATCAACTAAATGCTAATATCTTTGTTTGGTAAATGACTAATCTCAGTGTATTACTGAGACTTACTACCACTGTGAATTTTGAAGACTCTTTTGAACTTTGATCTTGGTGGTTGGTGGAGGAAAACCTCAACAGGTTTATTGAACCTTGCTCTCATCTTTGAATCTGAACATGAGTGTAAGAACCATGTACTATCTTTTCTTCCTGCTTCTTCATGACTTTCTCTGTCTTTATATCCTATCTTCCATCACAACAGTTTGCTTCTTTCCTGATTTCAGAAAATGTCATTTGTGTTACAATGGCCTTTTCTATTTACACTATTTTTGTCTGCCTTATATATTTATTATGTAAGAATATGCAGGCAAAGTTCCTTTATCAGTTATGCATAGATGAGGAACCACCACAAGAAAAAAGAAAAAAAAATGTCTAAATAGTTGAAACATTTTTTTTGAAAATATTTTCCATTATTTCCTACTTCATCTTTCCAGAGCCATTTTTACATTTCGTTTTAATGTAGAATGGGAATGTATGTTTGTGCAGTTATCAACTATATGCTAATCTCCTTGTTTGATTAAGACCAGTTTCAAGGTATAAGGGAGATTTAGTGAACAGTAAGTGAATTTTGAAGACCTTTATGGATTTTAATCTTGGTGGTTGGTACAAGAGAACCTCAACAGGTTTATTGAACCTTGATCTCATCTTTGGATCTGAAAATGAGTTTAAAACCCATGTACTATCTTTTCTTCCCCTGTCTTTATGACCTTCTCTATTCCTCTATTATATCTTCCATGGCATCAGTTTGCTTCTTTTCTGGTTTCAAGAAAATGTCCCTCCTGGACAGAGGAAGTTGGTATTAACATTGACCCTCACCTCAGTGAACTTCATTAACCTAACCACTGACAAATGGTGCAACTCAGGATCAATATGGCTGGGCTTCTAAAGGCTCTAGGGTCATTAGGCTAATAACTTTTATGAACCTGTAACCCTATGTCATTTGTGTTGCTATGGCCTCTTTTATTTACACTATTTCTATCAGCCAGTGGTCTAGATCAAAAGCCTCTTCCTTGGTCATTTCTTTGTATCAGTGACTTTATTTTACATTTTATTGCATTCAGCAAAGCAACTTTTTTGATTACAAGCAAACAGGCAAACGATCTACCTCTTTTTAAAGAGCTGATTACATATTCTTAATTATGAGTGTTATTTTTATATCTCCATGGTATGTTTTTGTTTGCTTCTGTCCTATTTGTTTTAGCTAACTTCAACTAGCACCTTTTTTCAAACTTCACATCAAATACATTACATTACAAGACCGCTCATCTAATGCAAATGTTTTTGTAGGTGTTACAACAGCAAGCGATAACACAACCTTTAGAAAAGGAAAGTGTAGTTGGTGAATTTAGTTTGAGAAGGCATAGAACAGTGGACTACTGTGTCATGAAGATTGTATAGACTTTAATTTAAGACTGAACATTTTCCTGATTAATATTGTTTTATTTAACCAGTCATTGGTGAAATGCATGAGACTTTTAACTTTCCAGAAACTTGTTTTACATTTAGAGGCCACCTTGGCATAAAGTGAAAGCTGTTGTCATAACCAAGCACTTGCAGAAGTTATAGATGAGAGATGCAAATGTCTGAACCATTGCCAAGAGTATTCTACTTTGATCAATAAGTTAATAAGATATAAACCAGAAATGTTAACAGTTTCTTTTTCCTTTTCACATTCTTCTCTATGTAGTGTGACTTTGTTCTTGACTTCTGTGGTACTTCTCTGTATTTTCCAAAACCACAAGCCATTCAAATCATTTTCTTTTTGAAGAAAAAAGGAAGTAACACTATATTACGTCTATTCCTTTTCCACAGGAGATCAGAAAACTTCTACTCAACAGATTATTTAAAAAAAAACATTTTAAATTATGTTGCGATTTTACTAATCTTTATTTTCTTTCTTCTCATTACTTATTTTGATATATTTTATAAGTTTAACAGTATATTATCATTACTTATTTTGATGTATTTTACAACTTTATGTTAACAGTATATTAAAACAATACATTAATACAAGCCCAGTTTAGTTATATTAATATAATACAAACCACTGTAAAGCACTATTACAAAATACCTCAAGTTCAGTAATCTCTGCTTTCCATAGGCCCTAACAGCTTAACTGAAAATGGGAAAGCATAGAGCTTACACTGCCTGAGATAGACTTTAATAAACAGATAAATAACCTGTGATTGTTGAACTGCAGATCAGCTTTTAACTCCTCCCCCACCAAAGACATAGCTACAGTGGAAATGGAAACACAGATTACATCACTCACGTTGGATATTAATACATCTACTACTTTACAACAAACAGCAGAGCTACTTATTCCAATTTGTTAAAACTTTTAAACAGCTATTCTTTACTTGTACAAAATGTGCAATAAAGCTACCACTATAGCACCATTTAACAGCTCATTCTATGTCTACTCCGCACTTGATCACTGCCAGTTTCTAAAGCACAATTGTTCTAAATTCCACTTGCTCAGTGTTACTTGTTTATCCCTCACAACACTCCATACTACTAAACTATATAATCCTAACTCTAAAATTCCTACCAACCTCCTCTTTTTCAAACCCTAAATCTCCACTCCCTCTCCCCTAAACAAAAAATCCGCAATCACTTCCTATACCTAAAACACCACCCCCCCAAACCCAACTATTGCAATCACCCTAAACTCCCTTCCCGCTCCATAAACATAAAACTCAGCTCCTACTCCCTAACCCTAAAACTCCTCGTTGGCTCTCTGTTCCCAAAACTCACTTCATGGTCCCTAGCTCTATAATTCCCCTCCCACACTGAAAACCTATATTTCTTTCCAAATTGCGAACTAAATCTACATTCCCATGCTCTCCATCTCCCTCCCTACAGCTGCTCAAGTTACCTTGCTCAAATCAAATAATGTGTTCAGATAAAGTGCCAGTGTCTTATCTGAACATATATTAGAGCTTGAGCTTGAGTATGAATGTCAGTCTGTAAAACGTACAAAATTCTCAATCCCTAGCTTCAGGCTTCAAGACAGTGGTCTTTGAATGTTTGGGACTTGAACATGTATAGTAGAACCATTCATTCCATCTATTACTGAACAGTTACTGTGTCTGCTAGTACCATTATAATTTAAAATTGTATTTAATTTTATCCAATGTGCTACCAGCATTTCCACTTAATATAGTATATGGTAATGTCCTTGTAGAACTTTCAAGTATTATTACTGTTAATCCAAGTACTGATAAGTAGTATGTATGCCCACAAAACTAAATAATAGCACTCATTTGTTAACCAGGTAGGCCCACTGGACAGAAAGTCTCTTCTTAGGGGTGACCCATGAGAAATTTCTGGTTACGTAACTTGTTCAAGGGCACACAGTAGGCTGAGAAAATCAAACCGTGTACTACAGGAGCTGCAGCTCACAGCGTTAATCCCCTGTGCCAACTGGCAGACAAACGTTATGCTACTGTGCATCTTTGATACGCTCTGTATCCTAGAGTTATAATTTTTTTCTGGACAGACTGCATTGCTGCTTACCCTACTCTGTTCCATCCTTTAGCCTTAGCGTCTTTAATATCTGCTGCTGACGGTCTCACTCATCCTCCAGCCAGTAACTTTATACATATAATTCACTAACTCTCAGTGTCTTTGTTCCATTATTAAACTACAAAAATGAGACAGCATTGCATAAAGTAATCTCTATATTGGCTTATTCTTATCATTCTCTATTTCTCCGTATTCTAAATATACCGAAATGTAATTTCACTCATTTAACATTCCAGTGTTCTTATAACAACAGCATTGAGTTGAAGTGATTATTCCAGAAAATCCTTATTCTGACTGAAATACATCCACTCACATCTGCTCAGCTCATACAAATTATTAATACAGCTTGCTTTTTTAAATAAAATTTTTCATTTCACAGAATCACATTTACATGTATATTAGTTTTTCATTCCAACAACCTTATAACATACAATACTTCTACTGGTTGTTTTATTGTTTAAAGACATATTGGTACGAATCAAAAATCATTTAGTTAATTTATTCATACAAACGCATTACTCAGCTTCATTCTCACAACTGTGGACTTGTCATCCCCCTATATCAATTTGATCTACATAGTGAGGTAGAACATTTTATTTTTTTTCCCTGGAAATCCTAAATAATATTGCTGTTCTGTGATTCAGATAAACCTCCTTGTATCACCCTTGGAATTAAAACAAAATGTTATGATCTACAAGAAATTACATGGTCCTAGTTCATTCATATGAAGTAACCTGACAGGCTGTTCCAACACAGGACTAAAGAAATAGACCAAAATCCAAAATTGCAACGCTAAGCACAACATTTGGAAGATGAATCATTTGACCGTTGTATTTGGGTCTACTTCTTCCAGACATTCCTTTTTCCTCCCTTAATCTTAATTCCAATTAGGTGGATACAGTCTTTGATGAGTTCTTTAAAAATGCATCTACAGGATTGTTTTATCAAATGCATCTTCTCTTCACTCCCCATCCCTCCTTAACTACCCACATTCATAGTCAAGTATTACTGATACTGTGCATTAAGAAATTACTACTTAAAATAGTTGTTGCAGCTGATTACCTCCAAGGTGCTTATTCCTTTTGCATGTCGATCAAATGTTTGTTGACTGATAAGCACATTCCTTTACTGTGAAAATCAGCTATTAAAATTTGTTTTGACAAAGGTGGAAATGGGTAACTTAGACTAACTTCCACCCTGACTCTTCCTTAAGCGTTCTAAAGCACCAAACTGATGTTTGCACTAACAACTCCTCCAGCAGCTCTCACATTGTAATCTTCAATCTTCTACCCAACATAGCTTTCAATACAGACATTGTACTAAAAGTCTCCTCCTTAGCTTCACATCTTATTCATCTTGAAGACTCACTAGACTCCATAGTCTTAGATTTGTAAGGCCTTTGACACCATGAACCACAAACTTCCAATTAGTCTCCTAAATATGCACCAGATTTTACCGTAAACTCTTTTACAGTTCCAGAGGTATTAACATGATAGAACCAAGTTATGAGCTGGGGTAATGCTTTTTCTCACCAGTGCAGAGAACATTACTATATTCCAGTGGGATTTCAACTGGCCCCATCTTCTTTATAGTAATCATGTGGAACATACCACAACATTATGATGAAGGCCATCTTAATTAAGACACAGATGTCGCAGAAATATACTTATCCTCTGTAACAAGCCTGCATTCCCCACTACCCTCCAACTTTTCTTTAGCAAAAGTACATAATTAGTTGAATTATTAAATGCTTCATGTCATCCCATACAAAATTCAGCTAATCAAATTAAAAAAATACTCCCGTCAACTTAGATTCAAAACCTCAAATTAAATTCATTCTTTTAGATACTTAATCACTAATAACAGTTAATTTGACTAGGCAAAAGCCTATATAATAAACTAACTTAAACTGACCATTATAAAAATATTGTCTGATATTATTAAAAGCTGGGCTTTTTATACATGTTGAGACCATTTTTCACTGGTCAGTCCTAAATTTCCATTGCTGAGTCCATCATTATTTATATATTGATGCACTGTGACAGTTTAGTAACAAAACACAACATTAAGCAGAACTTTCATTAACTTCCATACTGTATGGGACATTACAGCATGCTAAAGTCTTCATATTATGGCAGTCATGTGTTTTCCCTTCTATTCAATGACTTTCTGCACACATTGTGAACTGAATATATTTGTCTTTTGTCTCTTGTCTCAGATTCTTATTCTTTACACATAACTGAATTTGCATTGTATTACATAAAAAAATTAACAATTGTTTATTTTTAAATTGAATTTTTACACTATTTTGCTTGTTATCCACTGTTATAGCAGTTTGTGTAGATTTGTAGGTGCCACACATCTTGTCCCCTCATATTATCCAAAAAGGGCAAGCTCCCAGAAGTGAGAATCTGGTAAGCAAAAAATATAAAGAAAATACATCTGTGGGATTCAATAAACTCCATGTAGGCTCTGCGCAAAGCCTACATAGAGTTTACATGTTTCCACTGCAGTGTGCGGTGAGTGTTACCATGCAATGCATATTAATTACATGCTGCCCGTCTAAGCCAGGTTTCATGGCTGGTATCAGTGTTGCTGGCCAGGAAACGGTGTAAGTGAACATGGATATTAATTCTGTGTAAAGCAAAGCACCTATGGTCCATGGATTTGCACAGAATGCCACAAGGATCACCAGAACTTCACAGATATCTGTCAATCTGCCTGTCTAAGCCAGGTTTCATGGCCGGTATCAGTGTTGCTGGCCAGGAAACTGTGTATGTGAACATGGATATTAATTCTGTGTAAAGCAGAGCACCTATGGTCCATGGATTTGCATAGAATGCCACAAGGATCACCAGGACTTCACAGATATCTGTCAATCTGTTAGTGCAACACATCAGCACAAAGGCCAGAAAAATGAGGGGATAAATAACCAGAAACAGGGACATATTTGACATAGATGTCACTTAGACATTTGTTAGAAAGAAACTCTCTCAACCTCTTAGAACAAAAAATCTTGACAAAGACATAAAAAAAGGGGAACAAAGGCCCATGGATAGAATAATAGGTTGCAAAGTAGCATGAAGTCCTGAAGAGCATGAAGTTTGAAACTCAAATGTCTGTCATCAGTTTCTGACTTCATTCTGCAATTACATGTTAATGGCTTGCCAGAAAACAAAAATGTTATGGAGAAAATCACAAATATGAGATGAAAACTAGTCATTCTGCACAAATCAAGAGAGCTGAGAGGTATGCACTCAAATGCATGTAATATTCACTCACATTAGTTCAGAGATCATGCCAGTGATATAGCAGAAAGCCACAAGTCTGATATTCTGGGAATATCTGGACAGTTGAGAGGTATGAATGTGAAGTATATCGTTCGAACACAGTACAGAACAGTGTACCTACAGTGTAAACTATTGTGATAACCCATTCCTGGCATTTTGTACTGAAGCTGTGTTAATGATCTGTAACAGGAGATGGACTGCCATGTAAAATGATCACTAAGGGGAAGTGCATGTATTGAATAGAGACACACAGATGAATTGTAGGAATGAATACAGGGAAAGAGGACAGGTAAAACTCCCTCATGTACAGCACAGGAGGGCATGTCAATAAAAGAAGGTTGTAGCAACAACACCAATCACGTATCTATATGGTACAGTAGGGACCATATAGTGAAAATGTGTTTTATGTGACTGTCACACAAGGTTACATAACAATGGGGAGGTTGTCTGTGTGAGATAAGCATCCTTACATGAATAATGCAGAGGACATCTATCAGGGATCTTGCATACAATTGGGGTAGGTTGCATATTGTGAAGCTGTGCAAACTGATATGCCTTAATATGAGTGTACTTTCAGCGGAGGTGTCCAGCAAGGTGGCCACAGGTAAAGGCTCATGGAGAACATTACAAGAACCAACCACAATCATGGACAATATGAGAATAACACCACCAGTAATCCCATGCCTCTGACATAACATATGTGACGTAGAGTGATGAGATAAGTCTGCACACACACACACACACACACACACACACACACACACACACACACACACACACACACACACACACACACACTTGAACAACTATTATGATACATATACTGTCCTGACACTGTAATATCTGTTGGAGGTGTTAGGAGGGACACTGCTATACCTGTATGCAACAGTATGGGCAATACAGGCTATTTGCCTTGTATGCATGGCATATATATATATATATATATATATATATATATATATATATATATATATATATATATATATATATATATATACATACACGTGTGTGTGTGCGTGTGTGTGTGTGTGTGTGTGTGTGTGTGTGTGTGTGTGTGTGTGTGTGTGTGTGTGTGTGTGTGTGTGTGTGTGTGTGTGGGACACAATCCATACTGTATATATCTGTATATATATATATATATATATATATATATATATATAGCACAATCCACACTGTCATGAATGACATACTTGCCATTAATGTTGTCAGACACCTATGTATGTAGTATAATAGATTAGGTTCATAGATTAGCACTAAGCTAACTGCTCTTGCAAGCCATTTTAAGCTTAGGCAATTATCCATTGTGAGACTCAAACCCTGCACCTTGTGTTTGTAAGGCAAACACCTTAACCATTAGGTCACCCACCCAACCCTAAAATGTGCATGCAGTATGTGCATAAGCAGAACAAGTAGCACACATACATCTGGCGTACTTACTTGATTGGTGTTCCGCACCATCAGACAGTCATGTATATTCCACAGAAAAAATACCTAGGTATTGCCAATAATCTGTATGACAGCACACAGTGACAACAGTGGTTGTCAGAGCCCATTGATTCCATATGATAGGCCTAGATGAAGGTAAAACAGTGCATACTGCCTATTGTGATCTGGCTTAGCATTTTGACATAATCCCCCATGCAGCTCTCATTGAGAAACCCTCTCAGCTTGGTAGTAACCCTTACATCAGTTGATTGTAACTAGTTGACTCACCAGCAGAACACATACTGTGAAAGTTGGTGAATCAATCTTTACCAGTAGAGCTGTCACCATTGGCAAACCTTGGGGATCTGTTTTTGGCCCTTCACTGTTTGGACTCTATTTCTCAACATTTCAGGCTAAAGTATATGGTCTTTGGCTTACCAACTTTGCTGATTCTTGCATACTGGGTGTAATCATTCAGTCCATCAATGATGATAACATAGTACAAGAGGAGCCAACACAAAAAACAGAATTGTGACAAAGGCACACAATCTACAAATAAATTCAGAAATATGTGTTTGTTATGTCTGTCTGAAAAGTGGCATTCCATGTCAAGTACAGCATTGACAACAGTCCTGCTATCAGAAACCCACTGATGTAAGCACTGGGAACACATGTAAATAGGAATGTGAACTTTGATCACCTAGTGTCCACACTGCTATTGAAAGCCTATATTGTGCACATCATAAGTCATGCCATCATATTGAGATCTTAAGATTGTATGACAACACTGTAGTCAAACTTCATCAGAAGACTAACAGAGTATAATGCTCTCTTCTGCATGCACCTCACCAGACACATGCAGCACCTGGAGAGACCACAGGGGTTTCTCAGCAAGATAAAACATGGCCTATAAACCATGCCATTATGTATGTGGATAGATTAAAAGCCATATCACTGTAGTCTTCATTGTATAGGGTGAGGTGACTTTTGCCTGGCATCCAGGCCAGTATCTGAGCCTGCTCTGGTGGGAGTACTGCATATCCAAAAATCTGATACAGCTGATGACATCAGCAGTGTCTGCTGAGGAGAATATGGCAACAACAGTATCCCACATGCTGGTGTAAAAGGCTCTCTGTAATGTCAAGTAAGAGCACATACACATACAGAACACAGTACTTTACACAAGCACCACAGATCAAGGGTGACTTTGAGTGTGTCAGACAACACTTTATAGCTGATGACATTGGCAGTATCTGTTGAGGAGAATATAACAGTGTCTCACATGGTGGTGTATAAGTCTCCCTACAATGTCATGAAACAGCTCATAGACACACAGTTAACTGAAGTGAGAACAGAACCCCTCCCTTTCTAAGGTACACAGATTATAGAGCACAGTACTTTACACAAAAGTCATGATACAAGTCTGACTTTTATGACAGTGCTGGTGAACTTATAGTAGATGACATCAGCAGGCCATGTGGAAGACAAGATGTTGGGTGGGCTGTATGATATGGATGTGTAGGCATCTGCAAGTATCAAAATATTCTAACTTCATGTCATTGGAGGAGTAACTGTAGTATACACATTTCTGGTCTTCTGTCTAGACACACACATATTTGATTGCAGTGAGAATAGAACTCCTACCCATTTGACTACACAGACTACAGAACTCCATTACTCAAGCATCATGGCACAAGTCTGACTTGGAGTGTGTCAGACAACACTTTATAGCTGATGACTTCAACAGTGTCTGTTAAGGAGAATACAACAGTGTCCCACATGCTAGTGTAAAATGATCACTGTAATATCATGCAAGAGCTCACAACAACACCCACGTGACTGCAATAAGAACAGAATCCCTACCTATTTAAGTAGGCAGACTACAAAACTCAGTACTTTAGGCAAATTTCATGGTGAAAGTCTAACTTTTGCAAGACTGCAAATGAACTTATAGCAGATGACATCAGCAGGCCACATGAGGGACAAGATGTTGGGTGGGCTGCATGAAATGGATGTGTATGCATCTGCAAGAATCAAAATACTATCAATCCATAGCATTGGAGCAGTAACTGTGGGATACACACTTTGCTCTAATGTCTACAGAAACACACACATGTTCCTAGTTGCCTGCAGTGAGAACAGAACCCATACTTATCAAAGTACACAGACTACAGAACACAGTATGTTACACAAGCACCACAGCACAAGTCTGACTTTGACATGACTGCAGGTGAAGTTATAGTAGATGACATCAGCAGGCCATGTGGGAGACAAAATGTTGGGAGGCCTGCATAAGCTCATAGCTTCATAGGTTCATAGGAGTTTATAACAGTGATTAGAAGCCTAGCTGTGTTAAAACACAAGTATTCTTATTGATCATAGTTAGATGGTCACTGTTAGCAGCGACGTTTTGTGAGTAGCACTGAATTGGCATTGTCCATGAGGGACATAGATTTCACCCCATACGTGACATTACAATAACCCAACCAGTAGTCAAGGTTGCGCTTGAACAGAGTCACTGAGGAAAACTGCTTCACATGCAATGGGAGCCTATTACAGAGGAGTGTGAGTTGTTAGGTGATATATGTGTCTCCCCAGCATGTTCTGTTTATGTCAAAAGCTAGGCTGAGAACTCTGGGCCAAGTTATTCTTGTCCCATTTGATTTGCATATGTCCAGCATTTCCAGTATGGCAGGGTCTGAGACTGCTCTGTAGGGCAGGCATAGGTAATCTCTCAGCAGTCTGCATGATACTAAGTACACTAACAGGTTTTTTTCAGTCCTTCCATGTATATCATGCTTGGAGACCCTGGAGTCTCCCAGGCACAACCCTGTGTTTTCTCCAATTGCTGTAGGTGTCTGGTGAGGTACAGACAGAAGGGAGCATTCTAATCAATTAGTGGTCTGATAAGGGTAGAGTACAGCAGAAGTATGACCACCTTGGTCTTGGATGTGATGTCCAGATGTTTGATGTGCGCAATGCAGAATGTGTGCGTCACCACTATGGAAACATAGTGATGAAACAGTAGATTGCTATCAACATGTGTTCCCAATTCTCATAACACTGTGTTTGAGCTTAGAGGGGTGCTATGTATATCATAATTAGCAGGGTTACTTCATTGCCAAAGGTAACAAAGAGCCATTGTAGCCTTTAAGGTTCAGTCTGTGAGTTTGGCACCAGTCATTTGTGTATGGTTACCCCTTCTGTAATATGTTACAATCTCTGGGGGACTCTATATTAGTGCATCCAGTTAGCAGTCTTCTGCAAACTTGGTAAACCACAGGCCATCTACCATTGCTGGAACTTCAGGGAAGTAGCTGCAGACAGTTAAGGGCCCAGCACAGATCCTTGTGGGATTCTAACTGTAATTGGCTATCGGTGGAGGTTCAGTTCACAAATGTGAGAGTGTGAGTTTTGTCAGTGATCTAGTTGCCTATCCCTCTACTACTGTATGGCTTAATTCCCACATGGGAGATCTTTGCTATGACACATGAATGGAGGATAGTGTTAAAGGCCTTGGATAACTCAACATATGTGGTATGTCCTGATGTCCCTTATCCAGATCTTTGGGGTCAGTAATCAAGAATTATATGATGTTCAATAAGCAAAATCTACCCTTGACAAAAAAAAATGGGTAGGCTCAAGTGTGTTGAAGGTCACCTATGTCCCTGTGGATATGGTCAATGCAGATTCCTTCCCTAGCCTTACAGATATGACTTTTAGGCATATGGGTCAATAGTTGTAGCTTTGCATGTTGCCAGATTGATGTACATTGCATAAGCACATCACACACATTGTGTAAGCACATTGCATAAGAATGGCTTCCCCACTAGTGTGGCATCTTCAGTGTAAGATTTGATTTTGCTCTGAAAGGGTCGCACAAATGGGGAAATCATGGTCTGCTCCTTATTTTTCCCTGTTTCATGCCATGTTCTGAACATATCATTGTAATAAACTATAAAGAGCACCTTTGGTGCAGGAGTTTTGTAATTTTGGAGACTATTTTTTTTACTCCTTGCACTGCTTGGGTCCACCCAACAACTTGTTTGTCTATTTTTTATATACTACTTATGTATGGGTCTACTTAATTTAATTAAAAGGCCCAAACATTGATGTTCAAAATGTTGACCACAAAATGTCTGCAAAGCAAAAGTTGCTTGCATACATGCATTTTGTTTTAAAAAAGATGGTATACAGAGGTCATATTGTAATATATGGTTTACTATCAAAATTCTGAAACATGTTGCTCGAGTAATAACTTACTCGAACCAAAATGATGGAAATGACAACACTGCTCACTCAACACAACAAAGGTAGTAATGTCAATAATTCAAATTCGACATTATCAATATTACCCAACTTACATTGATGTCTGGAGATGTCCTACAAACGTTTTGCAGGAGAGCAAGCCCTGCTGCTCCCCCTACATCTCTTGCTAATTATATATTTAAACTCAGAGATCGCACTACAGTTAGGAAAATGGTAAATTTCCAGAATCCCACTGTAGTGTCATCTCCAATCCAACTGTGAACATTGATGCTCAAAAACATGAAGACAAGCTATGTCTTGAAGTTTCAGAGGTGACAAAAAAAATCCACTCAGGATTTTAAACTTTTGCACCTATACCCACAACCATTTGGACAACGATAAAATAAGTTTCTATCTTTTGATAGTAAACTGTAATACATAGCTTTAATGATACTGAGACACATGCAATGATTTTTTTGTTATATAGTACTTATTTTTTCTAAAGACATTTCAAATTCACTATGCACCTTGGTGATGCTATTCTAAAGCCACTGCGTCTTTGTGTTATTTGCCATCTTGACACTACATTACACACTTTTTATTTGCATTTGAGAACAATAATTTTCAGCCCTGAATGAGTTTTATTACTATCTGCCTAATGCCTACCCTTTTATGGCATCATGAATTTTTCTGCTCTTGGATGTGGTTGCTGTCATACTGTTGTAGTTATCATTAGTGCTATGTATCTACCATTAATAATAACTTTCCTTCATTGTTATCTTTTGGATATATTTTAACTTTGTATGAACTTTTTCTTCATTATATTGAGTGATGCTTTGTGTAATTTTTTTTCTGGATTGCTTTGACATTAACAATATCTGATTTGACCTATAATCCTTCATCTACTGGTTTAGTCATGCATTCTGTTATTTTGATTGCTTTCCTTATATTGCAGTCAACACATCCTTCACTAATTTGGAGTTTACCACACTGTCCATTTTATAAGTTCTGTTCCCTGATATAGACATTAACTATTTAAGGTTTACAGTATGCCCAGCTTCTTTCACTAATGGCCCAAACAAACAAATAAACCAAAAACCAAAAATAAATATGTAAAACCACGGACTGGCTGAATAAATGAGTCGTTTTACTTCAAATTAATAAAATAGTACAAACAAAAAATACGAACATCAAAATCAAATCAAGTAAGCGCTTTCATTTGGCAGTTGCCAAACTTTTTCAAACTAGTAACAACATCACTTCCTGTTGGCTAAATACACTAATTTGGTGATGTAATACTCACTTTACATAAATCTTAAAGTAACAATACATTCAAATATAATGTATCAAGAACCTATTACGTACTATACCTCGGCTGAATGACTTTTGGTAACCATGTGAAACATTGTAGCTGAACTGTTAAAAATTGTAACTGTTAAAAAATAGTATTAATCATTAGCCCAACCTTCAAAATCATAGATAGTTATTCAAAAGTGTAAGTAAAAATGTTCATCTAAAATCCGAAGTATTTTTATAAAACATTTAAACATATAAGACAGTAAAATTATAAAAAGTACACTGAGTAGTGTAACTACCTCTCAGTGTGAAGACATTTATATTAATAATAATACTTGTTTTTCATTTACAAAAAACACTAAATATGCATTTGCTAAAAACCTAAGTATGCATTCACAAACCTTAACAACGGTGCTTAATTAAACACAATTACACTTATTTCATTGACAACCTGTTTTAGCGTGAGTTTTATAATATCGTCCCACATATAATAAACCTATAGGAAATGTTAACATAATAATTCCTATAAAATTAAAAAATATATATTGTTTATTCAATAGATTGAAAAGTCTACAATCAGACTTGTAGACATAACATGTAAAAAAGGTCCTCATGTAAACAGCTATTAAGCACCGTGAATGAAGATGTAACAATTGTGTATTGTATTATATGTGGTGTGTGAGATTTCAATAAACCAAATTTAACCACAACAAAAACCTACCTTTGAAATGTCACTACAATTCTCAAAATTTTTAAATTTATAATAGCGTACTTGTAGTGTATAAATAAATAACATTGTCTCATAAAATGTAAAACGTTGGCAATAGTACTAAGTGAAATGTACAGTTAATAAATTAATGTAATAATATATTAATGAAATATAATGAAATATAATAAATGTAAAAAATGTAAAACTGGTAATAAATATAATATCTTCTATGAATAATAAACTGTAAATTAATAATGCTTCAATAAATACTAATAAATAAGTTAATGAATTGATAAAAAAATAATAATAGTGATAAAATTATATGTGTTATATAAATTATGTGTGAATTTATGTAAGTATGTAAATATATAAATGTAAATATCACCACATAATGTATATATACCGATAATAAAAATATATGCCAATACTAAAAATGATTAATTAATTGTTATGGATGTATGATGACTGAACAAGAAAAATTATTAAATAAATATATAAATATTGAATGTACAAATGTATAAATCTATGCTTAAATGTGTATATATATCTAACCATTTGAACAGATTTGTAGTGCAAAACTAATTATCTCGCCAAAGATTTTAACTTTAAAATACTAGCAATCGAAATTGCATTATTCAAACACGGCCAATTATGTGCATTTAATCTGATTTGCCATTGTAATTCTCATTTTTCTAAAAGAGGTTGCCATGCACCACCCCTGGCATCCAATTTTAAAGCATCTAAAACAACAAATTTGAAAGAATGAGCTGTGTAAATGTTAATGTGTTTTGCTAGTACATTCAATTCCTTACCATCACGTATAGCTCTAATGTGTTCACCCATACGATCTTTCAATTTTCTTTCTGTTTTAACTACATAAAACATTGTGCAGGTGCAACATAAAGCACAATACACTATGTTTTCACTGGTACAGCTGGCTTTTTCTTTTAAACAAATCTTTGTGCCATTTATTATTACTTCGGTTGTTTCAAACACATAAGAGCAGTACTTACACCTACCACATTTATACATTCTCCCATATTTTGTTGAATGTGTATTTTCCAAATATTTTTTTCAAATTTGTACCCTTTTTGTACACTATTGATGGGTTAAAGTAAAAGTGGTGGTGTAAAAATGGACCAGATATAATAAGTTGCCAATTCTTTATCAGTATCTTGTTAATAAAGGCACTGTCAGAGTTAAAAGTAGTAATAAAGCTTCTAGTGAAGTTTTTAACCTCACTAATTGTTTGTGTGTTAATAACATTCTGTATTGAGTCAATTGAATCTGAAATATTAGATTCTATATTCATTTCTCCCTTAATAACATCTAAAGAATCAATACTAATATTAGACACTTGGTTTAATAGAGGTTTAAAATGTAAATTATCCCATTTGGTTATTATTTCTGACATAACAGTATTTATTAATCTATCGGGATATCCTCTATTCCTGAACATCTCACTTAAATTCAGGCATTCAAGTATAAAATCGTCCCTGTTACTAATCATTCTAGAAGCTCTAACAAATTGGCCTTTTAAAACTGCTCTTTTTTGGGCATATGGATGGCAACTATTAAAATGCAAAAACCTGTTGCTGTAAGTTTTTTTGCGAAATATTCTAGATATAAATCTCCCATTAGTATAATCTTTTTCTAATAATACAGCCAAGTAAGCTATCGAATTTTTATTACTTGTGGCTGTAAATTGTAAAAATGAAGTTGTTGAATTAATGTAAACTAAAAATTCATTAATTTTTCTTCACTTCCACTCCATAAAATAAATATATCATCTAAAAAACGCAAGTAGGTTTTACAATAACTAAAAACTAAAGAATTAAAAATGTACTCTTTCTCCCACATACACATTACTGGGGTGTTTGGTTTATTTGTTTGTTTGGGCTCTTATTGTCTCGGTTTTTAACTATATGGATTCGGCTGAGACGGAGACTGAAACAGCATCAGAGAACATGCTCGGCAGTTTGACTCAGTTAATTCAAATGTTAACGGACAGGATGGACCGGCTTGAGCAATGTAGTCTGTCGCAATGCTCCAACCTTTCACTTCACTCCAACCCGTTTGTGGATATAATCAGGACTAATCCAGGGGAACTTAATACAAGGCTTTCTACTTCACAGATTATTCCTCTGAATTCTACTAATGTAGGAATGGATCAACGGCCATCTACATCAGCAGTTATTAATACAGCCAGAAATGACGATTTTTCTTCTTGGCTAAATCACAACAGTGTTTTTTCATCTACAATGAAGTGTAATTCAGGTATGCCTAAAACATACAATGATAAACTGGCTGAATTAGACCACGTTCTGTTAAAAATTAAGAAATTGCAAATGGACAATAACTGTTTTCAAGAATGCATAAAGAAAAATATTGTTCCAAAAGGTTTACGTGTATGGAGATTTCCTTCTGGCCTTACAGCCAATTCACTACTGCACATGGACTTAATCAATTTATTTGAGAAATTTGGTATAGACTACATGAATTTAGTTATTTGTGACAACAAGAAAACAATTGCATTTTTAACAAAGAAAGCTAATGAACTGGACACAGCAGTAAAAAATGACTTAGCTTTTTCTAATAATGATTTTGATTACCAGTGCATATTTAAATCTATTGATGAAAAAATGAAAGTAATTAAAGAAAGAAAGCTTAAATTAGATAGAGATATGAATGCTTATGGTCAGGGTACGGCCTACCACCCACCCCCTATTTCTCAACAATGGGATTTTAAATCTACGTCCCATGATGTTAGAAACGAGACTAATAATGACTCCAATATGAATAGGGGGGATGCTGTAATAGAAGACAATGATGATTTTTTAGGAACAGATTTTTTTCCACCACTTCGTAGATCAGAAAGACTATTACAACATCAACATACTTTTCAACAACAAAATCAAAAAAGAAATTGGGGGCCACAGAATCAAGTCCATGTTCGAGGGACCTTTTCCAGGGGGTGGAACAATCATTACAGAGGTCAATGGAGAGGTTATTAGTGTATGAAACACCGGCACCTAGTTGGCCAGTTATTTACCCTAACAGTACAAAAGAATTTACTGTATACAACTATTCAGAGTACGGTTTTGATAACAGCATTTGTGATTTGTTGTCACGAGGTCAAACATTTATTCCAAATAGAAATATGAATATAGTGCATTCTATAACTGATTTAAAAATTTTTGTCTGGAAATTAAATTTAAGTTTGTTATTTCAAAATACAGAACAAGTCATGAAACCGTTCTATGTCTTTAGTTCATATAACCCTCCTTTAAATCCGACTTTGGAAACTTTTGAAAAATTGTGTGAACTAGATTTTCGTGCTCTTGATCTTCTAGCAGCAAAGAATAAAAAACACAATTTAACTAAACTTGAACATGAGATTTTAAATACTTTAATGGAAACAAAAAGTATCAGCCTTATCAAGCCAGACAAAGGAGGGGGTATGACAATATTTAATACTCAAGACTACAATACTAAACTTGAAATTATATTAAATAGTAACACATATAAAAGGAGCTCCATTAACGAATTAAATGGGGCATACAGGCGTATTAGAGGTATTCTTTATGATTTGTTTATTGAAGGGGATATAAATATTGATGAATTTAATTACATGAATGTTAGTCATCCAAGGACTCCAACTATATTTGAAGTCCCAAAAATTCATAAAAATTTAAATGCACCCCCTTTTAGACCAATTGTGGACGCACAGGGCTCTATTACTAATCCAATAGCAAAATTTATTGATAAACAAATAAAATCTTACATATATGCTGAAAAACATTTATTGAAAGATTCTTGGGACTTTTTGTCCATAATAGGGTCCACTACATATAATGAAAAGGATATTTTCCTCACTATAGATGTTAAAGATTTGTATTCTGTTATCCCCCATCAACAAGGTATGGAATGGGTTAATTTATATTTGAGTGAAAAGGGTTTAACTCAAAACAGTATTAATTTATTTGACCAATTGTTTGATATCATTTTAAAAAATAATTTTATATTTTTTAATAATGATATTTATTTACAAAATGAAGGTGTAGCCATGGGATCTCCATGCGCAGGCCTCTGTGCAAATATAGTAATGTGTATGTGGGAGAAAGAGTACATTTTAATTCTTTATTTTTTAGTTATTGTAAAACCTACTTGCGTTTTTTAGATGATATATTTATTTTATGGAGTGGAAGTGAAGAAAAAATTGATGAATTTTTAGTTTACATTAATTCAACAACTTCCTGTTTAAAATTTACAGCCACAATTAATAAAAATTTGATAGGTTACTTGGATGTATTATTAGAAAAAGATTATACTAATGGGAGATTTATATGTAAAATATTTCGAAAAAAAAAGACTTACAGCACAGTTTTTTGCATTTTGATAGTTGCCATCCATATGCCCAAAAAAGAGCAGTTTTAAAAGGCCAATTTGTTAGAGCTTCTAGAATGATTAGTAACAGGGACGATTTTATACTTGAATGCCTGAATTTAAGTGAGATGTTCAGGAATAGAGGATATCCCGATAGACTGATAAATAATGTTATGTCAGAAATAATAACCAAACAGGATAATTTACATTTTAAACCTCTATTAAACCAAGTGTCTAATATTAGTATTGATTCTTTTGATGTTATTAAAGGAGAAATGAATATAGAATCTAATATTTCAGATTCAATTGACTCAATACAGAATGTTAGTAACACACAAACAATTAGTGAGGTTAAAAACTTCACTAGAAGCTTTATTACTACTTTTAACTCTGACAGTGCCTTTATTAACAAGATACTGATGAAGAATTGGCAACTTATTATATCTGATCTATTTTTACACCACCACTTTTACTTTAACCCATCAATAGTGTACAAAAAGGGTACAAATTTGAAAAAAATGTTTGGAAAATACACATTCAACAAAATATGGGAGAATGTATAAATGTGGTAGGTGTAAGTACTGCTCTTATGTGTTTGAAACAACTGAAGTAATAATAAATGGCACAAAGATTCGTTTAAAAGAAAAAGCCAGCTGTACCAGTGAAAAGATAGTGTATTGTGCTTTATGTTGCACCTGCACGATGTTTTATGTAGGTAAAACAGAAAGAAAATTGAAAGATCTTATGGGTGAACACATTAGAGCTATACGTGATGGTAATGAATTGAATGCAATAGCAAAACACATTAACATTTACACAGCTCATTCTTTCAAATTTGTTGTTTTAGATGCTTTAAAATTGGATGCCAGGCGTGGTGCATGGCAACCTCTTTTAGAAAAACTAGAATTACAATGGCAAATAAGATTAAATACACATAATTGGCCATGTTTGAATAATGCAATTTCGATTGCTAGTATTTTAAAGTTAAAATCTTTGGCGAGATTATTTTTGCACGACAAATTTGTTCAAATGGTTAGATATATATACACATTTACGCATAGATTTATACATTTGTACACTCAACATGTATATATTTATTTAATAATTTTACTTGTTCAGTCATCATGCATCCATAACAATTAATTAATCATTTTTAGTATTGGCATATATTTTTATTATCGGTATATATACATTACGTGGCGATGTTTACATTTATCTATTTATATATTTACATACTTACATAAATTCACACATAATTTATATAACACATATCATTTTATCACTATTATTATTTTTTTATCAATTCATTAACTTATTTATTAGTATTTATTGAAGCATTATTAATTTACAGTTTATTATTCATAGAAGATATATTTACCAGTTTTATATTTTTTACATTTATTATATTTCATATTTCATTAATATATTATTACATTAATTTATTATTAATTGTACATTTCACTTAGTATTATAGCCAACATTTTACATTTTATGAGACAAACAATGTTATTTATTTATACACTACAAGTACGCTATTATAAATTTTAAAATTTTGAGAATTGTAGTGACATTTCAAAGGTAGGTTTTTGTTGCAGTTAAATTTGGTTTATTGAAATCCCACACACCACATATAATACAATACACAATTGTTACATCTTCATTTATGGTGCTTAATGCCCGTTTACATGAGGACCTTTTTTACATGTTATGTTTACAAGTCTGATTGTAGACTTTTCGATCTATGGATTAAACAATATATATTTTTTTCGTTTTATAGGAATTATTATTTTAACATTTCCTATAGGTTTATTATATGTGGGACGATATTATGAAACTCACGCTAGAACAGGTTGCCAATGAAATAAGTGTAATTGTGTTTAATTAAGCACCATTGTTAAGGTTTGCAAATGCATACTTAGGTTTTTAGCGAATGCGTATTTAGTGTTTTTTGTAAATGAAAAACAAGTGTTATTATTAATGTAAATGTTTTCACACTGAGAGGTAGTTACACTACTCAGTGTACTTTTTATAATTTTACTGTCATATACGTTTAAATGTTTTATAAAAATACTTCGGATTTTAGATGAACATTTTTACTTATACTTTTGAATAACTATCTATGATTTTGAAGGTTGGGCTAATGATTAATACTATTTTTTAACAGTTACAATTTTTAACAGTTACAATTTTTAACAGCTACAATGTTTCACATGGTTACCAAAAGTCATTCAGCCGAGGTATAGTACGTAATAGGTTCTTGATACATTATATTAGAATGTATTGTTACTTTAAGATTTATGTAAAGTGAGTATTACATCACCATATTAGTGTATTTAGCCAACAGGAAGTGATGTTGTTACTAGTTTGAAAAAGTTTGGCAACTGCCAAACGAAAGCGCTTACTTGATTTGATTTTGATGTTCGTATTTTTTGTTTGTACTATTTTATTAATTTGAAGTAAAACGACTCATTTATTCAGCCAGTCCGTGGTCTTACACTAATGGAATGTCAAGCATAGCATTCCTTCCACAGAGTATAAGTTCAGCTAGCTTCTTTTTTTCTGTTTAGGCTGTTGGTACTGATATGTGACACCTTCCATTTGTAAATACATCCTTCCTTTTGCTCTCTGTTCTTATCTTCACATTCCCTTTCAGTTTCTTTATGCTCCTTCTTCTTCAGTGATTACTTTGTGAATGCTATGGAAGACATGAAGATTTTCATGCCATTTCTCAACGTCACCTTTTGTGATGAGCCACTGAAACACATCACTTAGAATCCTAGTTGTATTTATAGCTGGATACATAGCAATATATTCTTCTGTCCAGTTTTCTCCCTGATGCAGTGGTGCCCAAGACCTGTTTTCAACATTATGTGTTCTACTCTAGTTGTTCAACTAACCAAGTGTTGAAATCTATGTTAAGACACTTTCTTGCCTCCCCAATGTGAATGACTAATAACGTATCAGAGAATGTTGCAATATCTGCCATTTTTAAGATGGCCCCAGCCAGTTCTGTAGACTAACTACTAACCTATTCTAGTTCATTACCAGTCATGTTGTTCCTGTTAGATGGAAAACTATGTAATTCATTTCTACATACAATTAATCTCACAGTCTTCAAAACTGATATTGAACCACAAAGTGTGATTTTTGAAAAAATATTTCAAATGGCACAAACATGGATATTTAATTATTAATTTTGATGTTTCCATTGTTTTTATAGATTTTTAGTGCATCTCCACTTGATAAGCCACAACAAGCTATGCTTGCAACCTAACATCCTAACTTCACTGGATTCACATTTTCACTGCCCCTAAAAAATGCATAAGGTGGATAACTTTGTCACTTCTACTTCCTTCACTTTTCTGCCTTCCTGCTAGTGACACCCTAGTTGGAATTTGTTTTCCTTTTTGTAATGTTGCCTTGGGTTCATTGCCCCCTTCTTCTAAGTCTCCTCTGAGGAGTTTCAAGCATTCTTTTTTGTCTTCAGTCCCAATGTCTCTAGGGAGGTGCATATTTGTGCCAAGGTCACACCATTATTTTGGAAATGAAAAAATAAAAAGAAGCATCTTTATTCTATTAGTCTTTTCTTTCTAAAACCAATTGTAGTGCAACTATTACATTGTCCTGGCAGCATATGGTCAAGATAAACTTTGTGGTCAGAAATAAATCAAATTAATCATGGCCAGTTCTTCCTTGATGCAAGAATCACCTTCGTTCATCCCAAAAATGTCTGTGTACATGAAATAATTAAAGCAACATGTAACGTGTCTCTCAGAAGATTACAGGTGAGCAGCCTTGGAAATAGACCATTCCAATTATACTTAGTTTTGCTGTTTTTACTGTTAGCTTACTAAAAGAGATTTAGAGTTTCCTATGTCTCCTCTTTGTAAAGGTGACATCCTGCTATAGCAGAAACTTTCTACTATCCTGTGAAGCCCTGGTGCACTAAAGAGGGACATGGCTTCTTAGCACACACACACACACACACACACACACACACACACACACACACACACACACACACACACACACACACACACACACACACACACACATGCACACACACCCTTTGATGTCTGAAAAATTCAACTCTTGGGCATTCTTCGGAATGCTGGGAGAAACTAACTGCATTACCATAACCCATGTAGTATATACAAAAGATAACCCTGTCTGGAAATTTATTTGAGACTTAAATACCATGAGGCAGTAATGCTAACCATACCTCTCAACTTTCTAGAATTTTACATTAGTCCCTGAATTTGCTTCATATGTTGCCCTGTCCCTCATAAAATTTTTGATTTTCTTGTAAATCACTGAAGGTTACAGTCAGTCAATAATGGTAGACATTAGAATTTCAAACGTCTTATTGTTCATGGAATGGATTTTGATTCAAAACATATTGGTCAATTCAATTTTTAAATGAATAAGAGTAATATTTAAAAATTATTCATTACTTGAGCCTTTATCCCTTCCCTCATAATTTTTGCCTTTGTCAACAATTCTTGAGCATAGAAGCTGAAAGGTACGATGCTAACTGCTTTACCTCCCCTGAAAACCTAAGGTATTTTGCTTGAATATATTTCGATTATAATTATTAGATTTTCTTATACAATTAAGTCATACTTGAAAAGGCAACCTCGTGTTTCAATCCACAGACTACTTTAATAATAATGATGATAATAATAATAATAATAATGATAACAATAATAATAATCTGAGAAAGCCGGTACTTTGTAAGGTTTTCACAAAGTTTTATGGTCACTTTCTGCTGTCAGATTTTTTTCTCTTCTTACTTAACTTGTGAGAGCATCTGAAATGCAAAGTAAGCTTTAAATTAACCTTTATGTCTGCTTATACTTTAAACATGCCTGATTTAATGTATCTAAAAGCATACTTTCATTAAATGAATGCAATTTTTCAATCTACATAACCAGAGGTACGATGTTTATTCTGAAGCAGTAGTGATAACTTAGAAATCCGTCAATAAACAATCCTTTTCTCTCATTCTGGTATATAGAAATGCTTATAGGGATAGCAGAGCTATATTTTTTGAGTAGTCAGACTACATTACCACATAATAGCTATGTTTTCAGCTGCTCATTATACTTATATTTGACTGCTCAAAAAAAAAAAAATCTGCTGTTACGGAAAACTGCATAGCTTATATAAAATGTCATTGGATCCTTGGAGAAAACCTGGAGGATTTCTACAGCTAAAGAAAGCTGACTGGCTTGTGCTGCATTCTGTCTGCAGAGTCTGGGGTATTAATATAATGTTTATGTAGGTCATCACCTTTAGAATAATTCAATTCAATAATTCAGTTGTGTCCCAATCAGCAGTGGATGCTTCTTAGCATTAAAATGTCCTTATGCAAAGATTTTACCTCTGACATCTGCATAGAAAATTAGCCAAGACTAACACAGGCGAGCGCATTTGGATTTTATATAAGTCACATGTGGAACGAAGTCAATTGTTTGGGCTCCAGCAGAGCAAAAGGTATATTCATCAACATTTTATGAGCATAACAGTTGACCAGTATTTCTGTAAATTGTTCCAAGCCATTGTTCTCAGCACTACATCTGCTGTTCAGTTTTCATCTTTGGTTTTAGATAGTGAAATTCATTAAGACTGCAGATCGTGACAGACCTTCAGAGAAGGAGCCATTTTAGATAGTGATGAAAATAATAGTTCTTTTTTCTGTACTCTGCCAAGAACAACTTCCACTTTAGTAGAGTAACATCATAAAAGCTGCCATTGCAGATGTGAAAAAATGACAGGACTGACTAACTAACCTTTAAGTGACATAAGCTTTCAGACTGTCACCCTTAGAATGTGTCCACTAGTAATATGGTGACAGAACATGATGCACTTCTTCTTGCATAAATCTATATATGGGCCTTCAGAGGAAATAAGAAAGACTAATATGACTGACTGTTCAAAAAGTTTTTATTAATAGCCTTTATAGTAAAGGCACCACCGTATGCTATACTAAGATATATATAAATCCAGATAGGACCCTCTGATGGCTACATTCAAATTTTTGTTTTTATAGGAGATCTCTGAAAAAAAAAATGGTGGAGGCATCTCAGCCTTCATCCAGAAGAGACTCAGACCAAGGCTGGTAAAGTAACTTGATGTAATAGAGCTTCTTCATGTACAAATAACCACCAGAAAGGTCCAGTACCATATATTAGCTAGCTATAAAGCTTCCTCTGTGACCTAAAAAGCCAAAACACTTACATAAAAAAACGTGAATCACACCATTTTCCTGGGTGATCTAAACTGTCCAGTTATTGACTGGAAAACCTATACCACCACATGCACAGAGATTCCTGGACTTTGTCAATACAAATGCCCTGAAATAATTAGTTGGAGTACCCAGTAGGGGGAATAACTTCTTAGATCTTCTCCTGACTAATATGGCAGCATATTCACCATCCCTTCTGTGTCTTCTTCACTTGTTAGGTCTGTCCATAAAGCAGTCTCCTTTGAAATAAAACTAAAACCAAAGATCCCTTCCACTCAAGGTACCTTTAGAAATTTCTTTAAGACAAACTACCTAATCCTAAGTGATACATTGGCAAGCTTCATATCCCCACCAAACCTATTACTGCTTACACAGAAATTCATATCACTACACTATACCACCATGTAAATAGCTGTATAGATTCAGCTTTACCCTGTAGGAACAGATGCACAGCAAACCCCAGAAACTAACCACATGGTGGAACTATAATACCAACATGCTTTACAATAAAAGGAAGAGAATATTGACGAAAAGTAAAAAGAATAATTCCTAGAATGATAGAGTCCTCATCTCTGAAATAAACAAACAACACAGGAGCTTAATAAAATCCACCAAAGCCAAGTTTGAGGTTGAAATAACTATTTAAGCCAAAGGCCGTCACAAGGCCTATTTCAGTTATGTTTGTAATCTCAAAAGCACAAAGCAGTAATGCACTGAGCTAGTTGTGAACAAGATTACTTACACTGAAGCAGAGGATGTAGAGAACTTACTGGTCAATAAATTCAACTGTATTTTTACCCCTGTCTCTCCTCCATCTGTCCCTCAAGATATACCTGAAACTGGTTCACCTCCAACTATCTCACATACTTTCATTAAATGAATGCAATTTTTCAATCTACATAACCAGAGGTATGACGTTTATTCTGAAGCAGTAGTGATAACTTAGAAATCCGTCAATAAACAATCCTTTTCTCTCATTCTGGTATATAGAAATGCTTATAGGGATAGCAGAGCTATATTTTTTGAGTAGTCAGAGTACATTACCACATAACAGCTATGTTTTCAGCTGCTCATTATACTTATATTTGACTGTTCAAAAAAAAAATCTGCTCTTACGGAAAACTGCATAGCTTATATAAAATGTCATTGGATCCTTGGAGAAAACCTGGAGGATTTCTACAGGTAAAGAAAGCTGACTGGCTTGTGCTGTATTCTGTCTGCAGAGTCTGGGGTATTAATATAATGTTTATGTAGGTCATCACCTTTGGAATAATTCAGTTCAATAATTCAGTTGTGTCCTAATCAGCAGTGGATGCTTCTTAGCATTAAACTGTCCTTATGCAAAGATTTTACCTCTGACATCTGCATAGAAAATTAGCCAAGACTAACACAGGCGAGCGCATTTGGATTTTATATAAGTCACATGTGGAACAAAGTCAATTGTTTGGGCTCCAGCAGAGCAAAAGGTATATTCATCAACATTTTATGAGCATAACAGTTGACCAGTATTTCTGTAAACTGTTCCAAGCCATTGTTCTCAGCACTACATCTACTGTTCAGTTTTCATCTTTGGTTTTAGATAGTGAAATTCATTAAGACTGCAGATCGTGACAGACCTTCAGAGAAGGAGCCATTTTAGATAGTGATGAAAATAATAGTTCTTTTTTCTGTACTCTGCCAAGAACAGCTTCCACTTTAGTAGAGTAACATCATAAAAGCTGCCATTGCAGATGTGAAAAAATGACAGGACTGACTAACTAACCTTTAAGTGACATAAGCTTTCAGACTGTCACCCTTAGAATGTGTCCACTAGTAATATGGTGACAGAACATGATGCACTTCTTCTTGCATAAATCTATATATGGGCCTTCAAAGGAAATAAAAAAGACTAATATGACTGACTGTTCAAAAAGTTTTTATTAATGGCCATAATAGTAAAGGCACCACCGTATGCTATACTAAGATATATATAAATCCAGATAGGACCCTCTGATGGCTACATTCACATTTTTGTTTTTATAGGAGATCTCTGAAAAAAAATGGTGGAGGCATCTCAGCCTTCATCCAGAAGAGACTCAGACCAAGGCTGGTAAAGTAACTTGATGTAATAGAGCTTCTTCATGTACAAATAACCACCAGAAAGGTCCAGTACCATATATTAGCTAGCTATAAAGCTTCCTCTGTGACCTAAAAAGCCAAAACACTTCCATAAAAAACGTGAATCACACCATTTTCCTGGGTGATCTAAACTGTCCAATTATTGACTGGAAAACCTATACCACCACATGCACAGAGATTCCTGGACTTTGTCAATACAAATGCCCTGAAATAATTAGTTGGAGTACCCAGTAGGGGGAATAACTTCTTAGATCTTCTCCTGACTAATATGGCAGCATATTCACCATCCCTTCTGTGTCTTCTTCACTCTTTAGGTCTGTCCATAAAGCAGACTCCTTTGAAATAAAACTAAAGCAAAGATTCCTTCCACTCAAGGTACCTTTAGAAATTTCTTTAAGACAAACTACCTAATCCTAAGCGATACATTGGCAAGCTTCATATCCCCACCAAACCTATTACTGCTTACACAGAAATTTATATCACTACACTATACCACCATGTAAATAGCTGTACAGATTCAGCTTTACCCTGTAGGAACAGGTGCACAGTAAACCCCAGAAACTAACCACATGGTGGAACCATAATATCAACATGCTTTACAATAAAAGGAAGAGAATTTTGACGAAAAGTAAAAAGAATAATTCCTAGAATGATAGAGTCATCATCACTGAAATAAACAAACAACTCAGGAGCTTAATAAAATCCACCAAAGCCAAGTTTGAGGTTGAAATAACTATCTAAGCCAAAGGCCGTCACAAGGCCTATTTCAGTTATGTTTGTAATCTCAAAAGCACAAAGCAGTAATGCACTGAGCTAGTTGTGAACAAGATTTCTTACACTGAAGCAGAGGATGTAGAGAACTTACTGGTCAATAAATTCAACTGTATTTTTACCCCTGTCTCTCCTCCATCTGTCTCTCAAGATATTCCTGAAACTGGTTCACCTCCAACTATCTCACAAGACCAAGTCCTCAAAGCAATATGAAAAACTAAAATACTGCATAATGGGTCCTAACAATATTCTTGGATGCATCTTAAATAGCATGAAGCACAGGTTAGCGATCAAACTACCTACACTGTTCAACCTCAGCCTCCATATAGGTTTTCTACCAATGAAATGCAGAACACCTTTAGTAATCCCCCTACATAAGGGAGGACAAAGGAAATTAAAGCCCTATAAGCCTGACTAGCCTCATGTGTAAAGCCATGGAAGGATGTATCATGAAACCAATAAATAATGACACAGGGAACCTCTAAACACTGGACCCATCTCAGTTTGGATTCATTGATATCAGGTCATGCTTAGTCAGCCTGGTGACCTTATTTTGAAAAGGTCGCCAAAGCAGTGGATGAAGGTGAAACAGTACACTGACCTGGCAAAAGCTTTTGACACAATCCCCCACTCTGGGATAGTAGAAAAGCTACAAAAACTGGGACTAAATCCCCATGTCACCAGTTGGTTTGCCATCTGGCTGACAGATAGAATGCAGGGAATCAAAAGAGGGAACATTATGTCCACATAAAGACCAGTCACAAGTGGAGCCCCCCCAAGTTTCTCTGTTGGGACTTCCCCTGTTTGACATCTACTTCACTTAAGTAAAAGCCAGTACTAAAGGGCTTTGGCTGACTAAGTTTGTAGATGACTGTAAGCTAGGAGCAGTCGTTGAATCCCCAAATTATTTAGTCACCCTACAGGAAGGTCTGTACCATATAAATAACTGGGGATCAGAAATTACATTATCATATTCTTTGTGAAGTCATCTACTCCGAGTAACTACCATACTGACAATATGTGCCTGAAGGTTGACGCAATTGTTCAGAATTTGAGAACATATGTAGACAGTGACCTAACATTTGACCCACATGTATCTTTTGTTGTAAGAAACTCCTTCAATATTGCACTGCTTATAAAGAAAGGGATTATGTCTAGATCTAGGGATGCCATTGTCCCCCATTACTCAGCCTCATTAGGCCAATTGTTGAGAATAATATCCCCTAATGCATGTATGTGTTCAGATACATTGAACAAGTGGAATGTCCATAGAGATATCTTACAGAAAGCATAGAAGGTCCAAACAGTATGTCCTACATGGGCAGATTCAAAGCCATGTAACTCTACTTCTTATCATACATACTTCTAAGAGGTGACCTGCATCTAGCATACAAGGCATCCTCTGACCCAATCCTGAAGGATTTACTGCACAACAGGAAGTCAATCGGCATGAGAAATACTCAGTCTAGGGATCAAACCCTCTTCTGCAACATCACTAGAATGGCTTGGAGGGTCAGGCGTATTTCTAATGGTCTAGTATGTACCTATGAACCTGAAGAAAGACAAGCCTGGTGCAGAGATATAAGAAGAAAATGCCAGCATAGCACAACAGTAATGGAGAACATACGTTCTAGTCTCTCCAAGATGCTCCTACCATTCACCTTTAAACTGTAAACTTTTGCTATCCTAGGGCTAAAGCATTAATGTCCTGTCAGTCAAATATGGCCCCTCAGTTATTTTTAACTGATCCTTCATAACTTCTTCTTACTGACCTAAGATGAGAGTCATTAGATGCCTAGAATCTTTGATTATTTTTTTATTCACTTCAGCTTTTGTACTCTTTTTATTTATTATTAATATTTATTACTTAAAGTGTGTTTACTAGTACCGCGGTGGTGGTGCTGTGGTAGCGTTGTCACCTCACAGTAAGACACTGTCCTGTTTGATTCTCAGCTAGAGTGTCTTCTGTGTGGAGACATGCGTGAAGGTTGTGCATCAGGCCTGGCAAGCCGGCACGTAAAAATCAACTGCCAATCATTAGCGGACCGGAGTTCCGCTGTGGTGACCCCTAACCGGGAAAAGCCGAAAGACACAAACAAACAATTACTTAAAGTGTTTTTGCTATTTTGTTATGAGGTTACATATGCTTTGTTGCTTTATCCTGCAATGGAGGTGTTGAGCTTACACAAATATTCTGTGTATGCCTTTTCTATGTGCTCCAGTTTGCTACAGTGTAACACATTATCAGCTTTAGCCATATGGCTATATGAAGGGTGGGTTAGTTTTTGAAAAAAAAATAGATGTTAACACAATACATAATGTTGGAGGGATAGAGTTGTGGTTATTGAGAAGGGGCTATGGTGAGGATTTTGTCTGGGAAGGGGACTAGGGTGAGTTAATGTTAGAGTGTAAGGTTTTTTATAGCATCATTTGCTAGTTAAATTGGCATCCATAGTTGGTGGTGGTGAATACGAGACAGATCTAGTTTGTAAGTAGAAGCATTTACAGGAAATGTGTTGAAATAGGTGCTTTAAGCTGTTTCTTGAATGCTTAGAACTGTGAGGTAGATTGCGCATTGTTAGTAAGTGACTCCCAAGTTAGTGGAGCCATTTGAGAGAAGCTGTGGTTGGATAAGTGCTGTTTGTTTTGAGGAATGGTAAGGTTAAGGGAAGGTTTTTGGTCATTAGGTTGTAATTATGGATCTTAGGTAAAGTGCTCATCTTTCCTTAATAGGCAGTCATTTGGCTTCATTTAGTCCTTTATACAGGTACCATCTGGTGGGGGAAGTGCCGTAATTCTACATATGCTGTTTGCTGAGATTTCCAGTGCAGACAAGTTGTTTTTGGAGGCTGTGGCTATTAGAGTGAGTTTGTATTCTAGTTGAGCCAGCAGTACTCCTTTTCCTATAGCTGGCTTGCCCTCCTCAAACAGAAAATGTAATATTACTTGGCCCAGAAAAGGAGATTGTTTATTTTTGATTTAATTGTATTTACATGTTGTCAATTTTTGATTTAATTATATTTACATGTTGTCGAATGTTTAGGGATTGATCCCGTCATATGCCTAAGTATTTAAAATGAAGGTTAGATTCTAACTGTTCAGTGTTGTCGTGAGTGCATAATTACTTTTGTGGAAGTATGGAGAGCTCTTGTTTGGATCCAGATATCATAGTTTTGATTTTCTTAGTACCGCGAATGAGAGTGTTATTTGTAATCCATTGGGAGAAGACAGAAAGGTTTTATTCTAGTTATTTTGTGATGGTGCCATGCTGTCTCTGTAAGAGGTAGAAAACCATCTCATCTGAATATAGGATTTTAGGGGTGTGGGGTGGGGATAAAAGTAGGTTATTTGAGAACAGAGAGAGAAAGAGACAGAGAGGGAGAATTGAATAGGTGATAGGATGTATCACTATGGTATGTCTTGGTGGTAAGGGAGCAGTTCTGAGGACCCTTTGTGAATTTGCACCTTGAGTGTTTTGTCTGTAAGGGGATTCTAAACCATGGGATGATGGTGGAGCTAATGTCTGTCATTATAAGTGGATTAATTAAGCAGATGTGATATACAAAGCTGAATCCCTTTGTGAGACAATAAAACACTGCCCTTGATATTAGGCCTTTATTGATGTTGTAGAATGTCATTTGCTAGAGTAAATATGCTTCTCATTGTAGTATGACCAGACCAGACCAGAATCCATGCGTTTGCCATGTTTATATAGTGTATTTTGTGATGTAGTCTTCAAATTTTGTTCACGGAATTTTCTCCAGGAATTTTCCAAGAGTGGGGAGTATAAAAACTGGATGGAAATCTTTGACATCTGTTGCTTTTGAAAGTCTGGGTATGAATCTGAATGTGGCTTGTTTCTGTATCATGGCTATATGGTTCTGATTGAAGCTGTATACATGCTTTACTGGAATGCTCATTACATAAAAGGAGGATTGCTACTTCTTTAGTTATAGTCTTTTTGAAGTAGAATGGTGATGTATAGGGTGGTAGTTTGTGTGTGTGTGTGTGTGTGTGTGTGTGGGTGTGTGTGTGTGTGGGTGTGTGTGTGTGTGTGTGTGTGTGTGTGTGTGTGTGTGTGTGTGTGTGTGTGTGTATAGAAGGTGAGAGCAAAATTCTGTCATAAAGTTCTTGGTGTGTAGTGGGCCAGAGGTCTTTTTGTATTAAGTTGTTGTAGTTTGAGTCCTTGTTTTTGTTCTTCCAGCAACATTGTCCCCAGTGTTTTTATAAGGCTTTTCATTCAGGGGCGAGTCATTGCTTTTTTAGTATGTTCCTGAGTCTTGTGATAGTAAGAAAATATTTGGTTTCAAAATATGTATGTATATCTAGTAAACTTAGTGTCACCTAGGCTGGGTTGTTGTCATTAAGTACTGGGTTACAGGTGAGTGAACTGAATTAATTTTTAAGTGAGGAGCTTTATTTTGTATCTTAAGAATACAGATTATGATTAGTGGTGGTAATTTGATTTTATGAGAAGATCAGGTGAAAAATATGGTGTAGTTGTTGTTCAGAGTTGGAGGATGGATGTCAATGCTGGATATTAATATAGGGAGGTTGTGATGGGGTGGTCAATGAATGTGTTGTTGCCTGAAAGGAAGCTGGACCTGGTAGCTTCATAAAGTAAGTGGGTTAGTCAGTGGTTGGCTAGTATGTCTGAGATGTGTTGTTTTTTTGTTCAAACTAGGAGAATAATGTCAAAGTCCCCAGTGGTATTAGAGAGTGGTGGAATGTTGGTAAAAATTATCCCAAAGTGTGCAAATTTGTAGTTTTGAATTTTCAAGGGTAGCCAGTTGGCATCAAATTCATTGGAGGAGTTTTGCCCTAGGATGGATGTTGAAAGTTTTTTTTAGTGAGAATCAATTTGCCACCACCTGTACTTGGTCCTGGTCTAACACTGAAAGTGTATTCTCATCTCTCTAATACTAATAAGCTCTCTGTCCATGTCCTTAATGTTCCCTCCTGGTGATTACTCCTCCTCATCTTATTCCATTCCTCTGTCTATCTTGGTACCAAATATTCCATTATTTATCACCTCTGTGCATTATTAGAAATGTAGTCCATATTTTGAAGACCTTTGTGTTAGCTTGCTTGACAAAGGCTATACACATCTGCAGTGTGTATTGTTACTTGTAGTATATATTGTATTCTTAATATTTCTGTAAATGTATTTCAATCTATTTGTGCTTTATTGTGGGGATTTTCTCCCCTTGTATATAATTACTTACCATCTACTGTAAAACATTTTATGTGTGCTTTTGTGAAACCTTAATACCTAATGTATTGTGAAATATTTAATTCCTTTGTATATAATTACTCAACTAAATGTTTTTGAATCGGTTGTGGAGCTATCCTCCCTGAGCACCCACTGAAAATGGCGCATGGGCTCAGTCAGACTTTCCCAATAAACAAAAGACAAATTAATTAATTAATTAGTTAATTAGTTAATTAATTAATTAGTTAATTAATTTCTAGTTGGAGAAGTGGTGGATTCATACCTCTCAAACTGACAGAACAAGAAATCTGGATAAATCCATACATAAAAGTGGGACAAAGGCCCCAAAATAGGGATACTTTTTAAATATTGCTCTTAAAAACTTAAAAAGTTGATAGAATAACAGGTTTACATTGGCATGCATTTTCTGAAAGTATATAAAGTCTGAAACTCAAATGTCTGTCATTATCTCCTAACTTAAATCATTAATGATTTGTCACTAATATGACAGAAAGCCACAATATTATGAAAAACAGACAAAAAATAAAAGGCAAAAATCTGGACATTCTGCGAAAATCTGTACAGTTGAGAGATATGAGTGGATTAGATCAAGGGTGTCCTGTTTTACCCATGATTTGGTGGTGCCTGTTATGACTGAGTTATGTCTGGAGATGAAACTGTTAATTTGCTCAAGTAAGTTGAGCATGCTCCCTGCATTTAGTAGAGCTATTTTTAAGTTTGGGCTTACTGTGGATTGTGGAAAGTGGTGGGTGAGTATGGCTGATTGGAGAGCTGCTAGTGTGAGATGTTCTGGGTTGGATTCTATGTAGCTACATATGAATATATGTTTAGGAATGGGGTCAGTCTAATGCAGAACTTTAGAAGTTTAGTGGCATATGTGTTTGAAGGACATTTTGGGTTGAATTTATGAAAGGGGTACCTGAGAGCTATTTTTGTAATAAAGGCTTTCTCAATCTCAATGTCTGGGTGTGGTAAGCATTGTTAGTAAGTCTATTTTAGGTATGCAATTGATACATATATATATATATATATATATATATATATATATAGAGAGAGAGAGAGAGAGAGAGATAGATATGTATCTATATCTAGATATGCATATATATATATATATATATATATATATATATATATATATATATATATATATATATTATGTATAGTTAATGGTGAGATTTTCATTGTAGGGAGGCATGCAAAGATGTAAGTGTGCTTAGGGATAGAATGAATGTGGATTGTTGTTTGGATGTGGGGTAATATATGTGGATTATTGTACAGATGTGGGATAATGTATGTGGATTGTATGGATGTTGGGTATTGTGTGTGGATTGTATGGATGTAAGTACTGTGTGTAGGAATGGTTGCTTGTGAGAGGAATTTGAATGTGGGTGCACAGATATGAAGAGGTTATTAGGCTTCTTAATCATGGAATATGAATTTTACGATTGTAACTGAAAAGTAAAAATAAATAAACTAACTAAATTAAAATAAAATAACATACCATACCATACATTTATTGATTTACTATTCTCATCCTTCTGTGACTGAATATTTGGATGTTTCATTAATTGCTGTTCCATCTAATTTTATTGTTGCTACATTATCCTGTAAAATGCCTTGCTCCTTAGATGACTTGTTTGGCTCTAGCTTTCGCCCTACATATCTGAAGTCCTCTTTACCAAACTGTGAATTTTTGAGAACAGAAGACTTTGCTGTGTTAGGGATTATGTTTTTAAATGCATCGTTTTAAATGAAATGTTCATCAAAATAGGTTATACTAAAAAGATGATTTTTGCTGCTTACTGGCAATCTCCTACTATTCAGAGGTCTGATTTGTTAACTTGTACTAGTAGATATAGAAAAAATAAAAATATGGAGATCGCAGAAGAAATGAATCATGATGGGAAGGACAAATAGTCCTTTTCAACATAATGTTTTATCTCAGAATATTGTATCACTAGTTAAAAGTATTGGAAGATTCTTCACTTGGATGCATTATTAAATGTTTGCTTGTATAATGTTCCTTTTTTAATTTTTTTTACAGGGGAAAGATATTGGTGATTATCTTAACTGTAGTTACATCGTAATGCCTCATCAGTCTATTGTGACTACGGGGACCATGGAGACACCATCGGCTGTTGTAGCAGTGTAGTTAGCCTTTTATCTGTAGGAAATGCAATGTTATTAACAATACTAACAATACAGAACTGGATGTCCATACAGCTGCACAATTTGTACAAAAAATTATGCTATTAAATGCTCCTCTATTTTGTTTTCTTTTATACAGGTAAAACTAAAAGGGGCTTTTTACTAGCATATGGAGAACCTACAGGATATACATGGAAATGAATGAATTACAAAATAATAATTTGATGGATTTGAAATGTATGTTTAATAACCAGATTTTGGGAATATGACACTGATTAAGAAGCAGTTGCAGTATAAAGAGTTTTCATATTAAAATGTAATACTTTGATACCTAATGGTTTAAATCAAAGTTGTAATTTGAAGGTTTTTTTAATTGATTGTTCTAATTATGTCATTTGTTGTGTTATTTATATGTTGTATGTTTTCTTTGTTTTCATCCTCCCTGGAAGGCTTGATGCTGAGACACCAGGTTAATAACCTACATGTATGGAACATGTCATTATTATATTATATTTATTTATTTTTTTTGTTTGTTGATTAGTTTGCAACTGGAAAGTATTGTAGGTTGAGAGGAACTTGCTCGGTTCAATATGGATTTGTATGTACTGATGAGTATTGCTTAAAGAGGAGTATTTAGTGGGTACTGAAGTAGTTCTGGAAAGGATTCATTTAATGTCAGGATCTAGGGCATGGGTGGGGAAATGGGATGAGAGGAAGAGTGAATTATGTAACACTTCCCATCAAATGTCATGTGCTTACCTATGTTTTCATATTAATTTGTATCTTGTGTTATCTAGGTTTCAGGTCCTTCTTATTCTGAAGTACACTGCTAATCTATAAACATATGAAGCTGTAATCTGGCAAAGTTGTAATTCATCAGTTGTAGACTCTAACTGCTCAGTTGATAATTCACTGGAGCCACACATACCAACTGATTTTCTAGTTTCAAAGCTGATTCTCTCAAGTCTCCTTGTTTCATAAACTACAATGTATTTTATCTCTTTTTATAGACTCAATTACTTCAATGACAGTCATTCAAGCTGAGTCTTAAATGTGTAACATGACTGTCAGTATAGTTTGTCCATCTTGTTTTATGATGAGTATTATGTTTTACATTTCTTTGGCTTATCATTAATCCTGGATTCTAGTTTTTTATCCTTCTGAACAATTTCTCTCCTTCATTTTCAGAGAAAAAAATCATTGAATGCCTTGATGCCTTCTTTTCCTACAATGCAAATGAACATGGCATATGGGACTTTCTCTGGATCTTCAGCACAGCTACTCATAGTGAAATAGAGATCAAATCTCTAGATCCACTTTTCAGAGTTGTTGGAGGTTGCATTGAAGCCACTTTCGGCCAAAACATTGAAAATAAATTTACCCAAAATTGAGGTTTAAGTTATATGTGCATAAGCCAAGGAAATACGTATGATGCATTTTTTTAAATGAGGTTTTATGCCTGCAAAATAATATGAGAAAGACTTGTAAACAAAATGCTTTTAAATCATGACTTACAGTATGAAAGACCATCTACATTAAAATGAGCTAAATAAGCAAATTACATTTGTGTAGCAGTAGTATAAATGAAGGGGGAATGAAAACTGTAGTTTTTAATGATATGGTAAGTACAAATTAAAAAGAAACAAATGACTTCTGACAACTTGAGTTACTTCTGACACCATGTTCTGGCCCCAAACTGAAATCTGGAAGATAACTGGACACAGGCTTAGAGATGTTTCTTGTACTGCACTTAGCAGTGCACACCCATAGATAGCCACTTGTCATGCAAATCTTAAACGTAAATAAAAAAAAAACAATTTCATATGTCCATGAATATAAATCTGAAATTTCATAAAAAATGCACATAGCTTTTATAAAGGGGGCTTTTTTCAGTGCATCATCCTTCAGCAAATAAACACAAGAAAAGTAATATATGACTAAATTAAGAGAAAAAAGAAATAATTGATGAAGGTGTAACATCAATAACACATTTTGTGTACGTGGCTTGCAAACTTTTACATCTAGCAGTTAACACAGAGCATTAATCTTAAGATCTGCTGACAAGCAATTTTTTGTAGTCCAGAGTTAAAGACCCTCATCCTTTAGTTGCCTACTGTGTGACTCTGAGCAAGTCACTTAACCAGGCAGGGCATCATGTTGCCCCTGAAAAGGGATGCTCATGACCAGTGGGCTTATCTATTTAAAAAATAACTAAGACAAAATAAGTTTAATAAACATTCACCAACATATGCTCTCCTTAAACCATGAGAACAAAGCTAGAGTGGTCTAAAATTAATATCATGAGTACAGCTTACCCCCACCACCATTAATTATTGCTTAATAACACCATGCATTATACTAATCAGCCAGTATGTAGCTGGGTCTGACTGTAATAAAAAGTATTATATCTTTCTAAAACAAAGGCTCAACTGCTGAACAAACTGCATTGCAATTCTTAACACATTGCTCATTTCACCATATCATAATACTGTGCAGACACCACTGTTTAGGATTAAGACTGCAAAAGTGGTTTACCACTTTTGATGTTGCTTTTTCAGGTAATAGGAATCCACCTGCTGGGTAATCTAAGCAGTGATGAGCCATGTTATAACTGACTATAATGTAAAGACTGCACTGGCATAGCTGTTCTGCATTTATAAAGACTGCATTACTGCAGCTGTAACACACTGACAATTAAAGTATGTATTTTTTTCAGCATAAAAATATAATCAGTCACTAAAACAAGCCATTGTATATACATCCCTGTGCATACAGGCATAGGGGTGAGATGCTCCTGCCACTCATTATAGGCAGTCTTGTTAGTATTGCAATGTGAAGCATTTGTAGGACAATGTATACCCAAGAGATGAGTACATGGCACAGAAGGCATGAAACTAAAATGGCTACTAATGTAAGTAGAAGTGAAATATATTGACCAGACAATGTTGCTGCATCCTTGTCAACATAATCTTTGAGTGCCAAAAACCTCTATTCTCCTTCTTAACTGGGGTCACTTCATTTGTTGCAGCATTGTTCACCAGACCGCAGGTGTCAGTAGGAGTGGAAACTAATGCCCTTAGGAAAAGGATTGTTATCAAAATGATGGACTAGGAATACCTGACCTACAAAAAGTCACACATCCTGGTCCATTCATGCAGGAGACCTGAGTGTTCTATTTGAAATTATTTTCTGTAAGGTGGTACAATGAGTGCAGGTGAGACCACATCTGAGAAATGTCCTAGCACTAGGTGACCCAACTGTCACTAAGTCTATATGTGTCTGTACTCTGCCAAGACCTTTTATGAACAAGAAGGCTATTATGTACTTGGATGAGTATGTACTGCATACTTTTAAGATAGAGATTTGTACACAGCCATTAGTGCTGTGCGCCAATAACTTTCATAGGCATCAGACCAGTGCATCACATGTAAGGCTGTGATTCATAAAGACTTTGTCAGCCTGAAGTTAATTGCATATGCACACTCACTATCTTGTATTCTGTATTCTCAATTACATGTTGGTACCTACCTATGCTGGATCATATTCTGCCTTGGAAGCTGTTTGTGTACTTTGGAGCAGCATACTATGCTGAAAGTTAGCACACTAAGTACTACTATGATCTGTCATATGCGCATACCGATGTCTAAGATGTAGCTCTGATAACAGAACATGCAGATGCATGACCTAGCTGTGCAGTATTTTTTTATTGTGCTTGTTTACCAGGATGGTCTGAGTAGGCATGCAAAACCCCATTTCAATGAAGACCTGGGGAGAAAAGCTCCAAACAGTGATGCATAACAGTTAGTATTAAAAATAATAAATTAGGATAGTCACCAGTAAATGACATACACCACATTATACAAGTATTAGTAAATGACGAACAGTTTAAAATAGAAAATATAGTGATATATAATAAACAGATAAAAACCATAAGTTTAATAGATTAAAAGAAGTGAGACAAAGGGGTGTTTTAGGAAGAATGAAGAATTAAATAAATTAGGAGATAAGTTGGAGTGGTGGTTAGATAAAGAGAGATAAAGAAGCAGGAGGAATATAATGAGGTGAGTAGAGGAGAAGAGGAGAAATGTCATGGGGACATTTAATTAGTGTGGAGACCTGGGTAGAAGTTACAGGAATACAGCCCGGAACTGAACAGAACATCTTTTATCTTTTCTTTGACGGTCTTGGCAGAGGTTACTCGTCAAATGGATGTGAGGCATGAATTCTACATCTTTAAAATATATGTGGACTAAAGGATTCACCACCAGGGTTGTGGGATTTTGTAAAACCAAGAAGCTTATTAAGTGTAGAGTGAAGTGGTTGTGTAGAAGAATTGGAGAGGGACATTTCTCAGAAAAGAATAGAATGTTACGAGCTAGTTTTAACTGAGAACAATGTGCATAGTTTGAAAATCTGAGCCAATTTAATTTTCTGAAGGCTAAACAGTGTTAAGCTGAATAGGGCATATTGGTTGCAAATTTAGTCGGAACTCACAATATATCAGTATTAGTGAGAATAGATGAGGCATAGAGAAGACTGGACAGAAGATATGTTTTAACAGTGGTTTTACATGTGTGGATAGTAAGAAAGTAGGAGACTCAGTATAGAAAGTCTATTTTTTGAGATTTTCATAACCATGTTTTGAATATGTGTGTCAAATTTAAATTGATCATCAAGGGTAACACTTAGAAGCTTAGTTTGTGAGATTACTTCCAACTGTACATTTTAAGAGCAAATGACAGTAAAGTTGTTCTTACTCTTGGTTTGTAATCTGGGGATAAACAGCATTAATTTAGCTTTTGAGGGATTTAGAAGTAGTTGAGATTGAGAGAACTGAGTCTTAATTGAGGTAACTAATTCCTGAATAGTAACTTGCAAAGACATTAGTTAGGGTGCAGGACAGATAAGACTTATATTATCAGCATATTGGATAAGAGTAGCTTGAGATGAGGCAGAAGCCAGATCGTTTATGAACATGTTAAGTAAGCATGGTCCAAGTACAGATTCTTGTAGGACACCAGATGATATTGGTAGGTAAGCAGAGATGTCAGAGTCCCATTTGAGAACAGTTAGAGTAACAGCTAATGAAACAATCAATTGCTGGTGAGCAAAAACTTAGAGAGGAAAGGGAGTGAAGTAATTTAGGATAAAACACAGTGTTAAATGCTTTAGACAGATCAAGGAAGATGGAAGAGACAAGTTTATTTTCATTCCTTTCTTGATAAGCAATGTTAAGGAAGGATAGGAGGGCAGTAGTTGTACTATGGTTGAGTAAAAGCCATATTGTGTAGGAGAGATTAATGAGTTAGTTTGAAAAAAAAAGAACCTGATTGTGGCAGGTTTTGGAAAGAAGTGAATAAATAGCAATGAAGCAGAAGCCTGACATTTCTGTCGAGGTACCACCTTTATGAAGGGATAGTATAAAAGACTGCTTCCAAGATGTAGTGACAGCTGATTCAGATATAGAGTGATTTATCAGAATTGAAATGGGATAAGCAAGAGGTTTAACAGCAAGCTTTAGGTACTTAGCAGAATACAGTCTGGTGCTAGATTCAAGACTATAAATTTGATGAGAAATTTATAAATAGTATTGGTAGGTATATGCTAGAGTGTGAAGGTGAGAGACTTTTCTAAGATGGGTGGACTGGGTAGAGGTGACTGTGGAGAGTGTTGTGTTAAATGCCCAACATTACTGGTTGGAAGAAAAGTGCAGCAGTTTCTTTTGTTAGGATCATTTTTTTAAAGAGATTATAAAGTTGTCTGCATGATTGGAAATAGGCTTGATTTCTGTATGTGTGCCAAGATGTCCATACTTTGTCCCTTTTTTGCATTATTAGTCTTTTTTTCTGGTATTAACTATGGTACTGGTTTAGCTTTGTTTTCTTTTTCTAACAAGGGCAAAGCTATCTAGTATGCTGAAACAGATATAGATGAATCTTACAACTGCTTGGTCAAGTGGAAGATGTTTATGTTGTGGCCACTTACATTGTGCTAGTAAGGAGATGAAAGTGTTAAGATTTAAGTTTGTCTTTCTGTGTAGTGATCCATTGGTGAATAGAAAATATAAGTCAGTGATCCCTCAAATTGTCAGGGAATTGGTTACCTTTTTCAGGTGAGTTAGTTAAAATTCAAGTAAGGGTGGTATACTTGTTTGATTTGTCAAATCTAGTGGGAAAATGTATTTGTTGAGTAAACCAAACATGTTGACTGATGTTGTAGGGGAGGTATGTTTTTTTTTTACATTCCATTCATTGTTCAAGGCACCTAGAATGAAAGTTTCTTGGGTTATGTCATATGTTAACCAGAAGATGATATATTTGGTTACATAAAGTTTATTGTTGGGGGATATGATAGCATTAAAACAGAGATTTTCTATTGTTAAGTTTTAAGAGACTTATCAGTAATTCTGTGTTACAAAAGGTTGTGATTTTGTCTCAGAAGCATGTTACAGTTTGGTGGGGCTAGAGTAGTGTCACACCCCAACTTCTTGTTTATCTAGTCAGCTTGAATGAAATTGTAGGTAGGGGAAGATGAGTTTTGTCATTAATGAGGGGTTTAAGGCACCTTTTAGTGATGACAATCATGTCTGGGTTGTGGGCACGGAATTCAGAAAGTAATGCCGTAGATGTTAGTGTTAAAAATTTAAAGTGTGGAGTTTGTGTGGGTTGCAGTGTTGGTAGTGATATTGGTTGGGGAGTAGATGATGTACGGTTTGTCATTACACAGTTGAGACAGGACTGTGGTGTATATCTCCAGAGAGTTTCAATATACTAGTTGAGGTGATATGCATAGAAGTCTTTTGTGAAGATGGTTAAGGAGTTTTTTAGTAGCTATTTTGTTTGACTGAATTATTGAGAGGTATATAAAGTACTTTGAGGTTGAGCAGTTAGAACTTTAAGTTAAACGCAGGTATATATATATATATATATATATATATATATATATATATATATATATATTTGTTCTGTGTATGTTTTCAGTTGTAAATAAGGAGAATAACTGGTATAGAAATATTAACTATGGGATGAATTATGAGTGCAGCTATTGGATTGGGAAGGAAGGGAAGTGTGACAAGAAGTAGCATAAGACAGACATGTTAGTATAGATATTGGCTGAGTTTGTATATATATATATATATATATATATATATATATAAATATAAAAGTATTTGTGACTATAAGTATGATAAATGAGCTTATGCAAATGTAAATATGTCATTATTTAAGGGTTGTTCTTATTCGTTAGAACAAAAAAAGATTAAGAAATATAATTTAAGATCATGTATGGATTATAAACTAGTTGTCTGTTTCTTTAAGGAGTGGATCTTTGGGTGTGAAATGTATGAGGAAAATGGGAAAGTTTAAAAGTGCGGATGCAAGGGGATTCTGGAGAACTGGGGGAAGGAGGGGAGTGAAGCAGGTGAAAGCTCACGCAAATTATCACAGGAATATCACTTCATGCATGTGCAGAATGATGCTCCTGATGTAAAGCAAGTCTTCAGCCAATAAAATGATAAATATAATCTATTTATTAAGGTAATGCTACTTGAGTAATAGTGTACAATATTTCTGTGTAGTGAATGATCAGGACAACAATAATATGATGTGAGTAAGGAACAGCAGCCATGGAAGTTTCATCAACCTGTATCAATACAATTTGAGTATTATGCAGAAGAGAAGTAAAATGTCTGAGATTTATTGTTTTTATAGGTAGGAATAACAAGCAGATCTAGGCATAACATAACTTGATTAGTATGTTCCTTTATTCAGCAGCAATGTTAGGCTAACAACATCTGCATTAAGCCTTAGGCAGGCAGACCAGCATTTTGTTATTTTGTGTCTATTGTAAATGATGACTTGGACAGTAACTTCTAACTATCTGGAATTGCAAAAATAGGACAGATTAGTTTTAGAACATCAGGAAGTGACTAACACATAATGTCACTGAGAGGGTGAGAGCATTCCATACGGAACTTGCAGCGCCACATAAATACGAATGTCACTGACTTTTGAATATGCAGGTGAAAATACACTATGGCATGAACTGCTGCATTCATAATTCACAGTCACACTGAAATAGAATGAAATCAATAAAATTATTAGAGAATGATAACATTTTGTATGGTGGACACCACCCTTATAAAAATCAAATAGTTCTAACATCATTTAAATATACTGAAGAAAATGAACAATGGCACAAGCTGTTGCCCCGGAAATTCACAGTCACAGTTGAATATGCTACAATAAAATAAATGTGTTACTACAGAAAACTGTCACTAAGTAAACTGCAGTGAACAAAAGCAAAAAAAAAAAAAAATACAGTCTAAGAAGGAAGTAAATGTGCAGTAAACCCAACTTTGAATTAAAAACAGCCTTTAAAGCTAAGGCCAACCATAAGGCTTTCTTCAGTTATGCCTGCATCCTTAAACACAACATTCAACAATATGCCTTACTAATAGTGAATGGACCACCTCTACAAAGTCAGAGGATAGAGTAAATCTGCTGGCCCATAAATTTAGCTCCAGTGTTAGTCTCATCACCCCCCAAGTCACCACCCCTAAGAAATATCCCCCAACATTTGTCCATCAATAATCACTAAGGAGCAGGTCCTCACTGCACTCTCTGTAGCCGTGAACACAACTTTGATGAACCCTGATAATATCCCCAAATGCCTCCTAAATATCTTGAAACTTGATCTGTCATGCCTGCTAAAAATCTGTATTTAACCATAGTCCCCAGGCAGGCTTCATGCCAAATGAATGGAGGACTGCCATGGTTACATCTCTCCACATGGGGAGAAGTCTTTCCACTGATCTAGAAAACTACAGGCCTATAAATCTGACTAGTGCCATGTATAAGGATATGGAAAAAATTGCTATGAATCTGATAAACAATGACATAGGAAACCTACAAGTACTGGAACCCACCCAGTTTGGGTCTGTCAAGGCAGGTCATGGCTACTTAACCTGGTGGACATCTTTGAGAATTTCACTAAAGCTCTGGATGAAAGCAAAACAGCACACACTGCCTATCTTTTCCTGGCCAAGATGCTCACCACAATACCTTACTTGGGAATTATAGATAAACTTACAAAATTAGGCATAAGCCCATATATCTCCTGGAAGGCTTTATGCCGAGGTACTAGAGAGGTTTTTGTGCTTTTAATAAAGGATATATTACTGGCTTTTGTCATCTGGATAATTTTTCGTTCTGCTTTGGTGGTTTTGGATAACCCCATATATCATCTGATGGTTAGCCATTTGACTCACTGACAGGACGTTAGGATATGGAGTCCACCTCCCCAAAAAGCCAGCCACTAGCAAAGTCTCCCAGTGATCAATGCTTGGGCCTCTACTTTTTGTACAGTATGACTGCCAAGGTACCCACAGGGTTGTTCCCAGTGGTATTGGTCTACCTGTTCCACCTGCCACTCCCAATCTTATTAAATGACAGAGCTGATATAGGTCATACATTGACTGCTGCACTGCTTCTAGTGTACAGGACCTGCTGATGGAAGCTGGACCAGTTATTTGCATAACAATCCTGCACAGCTGGCTAACTGGGTGCTTCTGCTGTGGTGGAGGAATCATCAGACTTACTATAAATAACAAATCCTTTTTCTTACTTGACAATATCCTCAGTTCTTTTATCATAAATGTATAACCATGTGTGATTTCACATACATCATCGTGTGGGCTTCCTGTGCTTCACAAATCTTATTATTTTAGTGATCTTTTGCTGTAATTGATTTGTATGCTATATTTTTGATTGATTTGTCAATGGAGGGCATATACTATGCCTCCCCAGTATAGATGTCTATGAATCATTTCCAACATTTCTACATGCTATTTATCTCACGTATTCCTTGTGCCATTTAGGAATAGCTTCCCCAAGGAACTAGTTTTTTTTTAATCTATGCTCTTTCATGAATACTATAAAATAGATATTCAAAAAGCATTAAACATTAAAATAAGCTGTGGCTCCTGCAGTCTAAGTGCAGAACTCATCGCTTAATAATGGACAATCCACTACTGATTAAATATTTACCTGGGTTGCCAACATTAATATAGTTTATAATTTTAACATATAACTTTTAAAACATATTCATACTTCTCTCTAACTTTTTGTTGAACTATACCCTTTTCTTGGTGTGTTTTGTAGTTAACTTTAAATGGATTATTAGTAACTCTTTCAAGTTGAATATCAAATTTCTCTTGCTTAGATGTTTCTGTTTGGTTTTGTTTCTGATTAATTGTTTCACATTTGTCTAGATGAAAGCATTGACTGTGCCCAGCTTATAACAAAATGAACATTGCTGGAACTGTTTTTTCCAGAATACATCTATCTAATGTTTATCATTATCGGTCCTAGTTTGTTTGCTGGTTTAACACAGCCAATTTGATTTATCTCTCTCTCTTTCTCTCTGCACTACATAAAAATGTGTTATTGTTTTGCTATTTACTCTAACTGCTAATTAAAAACAGTCTTTAATAGAAAATGTGCTCTCTGTATTGCCTGTACACAGTTTTCACACAGCTTTCTGCTGCTCTGATTTTGTCTTATGATATATCCCAAGAAGAAGAAGATATATCTCATTTAATATGACAATTATTTCATCATCTTTACATCTTTGCTTAATATGCTAAGTACTATTTCTAGAATTTTTGCTTTGTCATTTTCATGTGCAGTGTCATATTTCTTTCTTCATAAAAAAGTCATTTCATATCTGGTCACTTGTGTTAAATTCTTCCTATTCCAATATTTTCATCTGTAGGTATTTAGCTTTTTAGAAGTGTTCCATTACAAGCTTTACTTGCACATCAGTTGGTGTGTCATCAGAATAATAATTTGTCTTTATTTTCAAGTTTTATGCAACTGACTTCAGTTTGAGATACTACAAAACAATTTGCTCTTCTGAACATCTGCTTTGTTCAAATCTCTCACAAAGTGTTTAAAAATCTTTTCCTCTCTGTTGGGAGGGTGGCCTAATGGTTAAGGTGTTTGCCTTGCAAACACAAGGTACAGCGTTTGAGTCTCACAAGGGAAAATTAGTTAGGCTTAAAATGGCTCGCAAGGGCAGTTATCTTAGTGCTAATCTATGAACCTATTTGTCAAAGATCATATGATGAAGCCATTGTACAGTAATTTCTTGCACATACTAATCCCCCACAGTCATTTCTTGCACATACTAATCCCCCACAGCCCTTGTGTTTTTTTATCAGCAGGCTATGCATAGCTTATCCAGTCTGAAATGTGCAGTAAGTTGGCCCAGTGGAGGGAAACTGTAAGGTACAGATAAATGTAAAGATAGAGCTATACAAATATTTATTTATTTATTTGTTTGTTTGTATACACTTATTTAATGGGAAGGCAAAAATGGGAAACTTACTTGAGAAATGTTCAAAGTGTTATAATAAATGAATATACACCTATATACAATATACATTATTAATTGTGTATACAGAGAGAATGAGAAATACAAATTTATTCAAATAAGGCTGCAGAGTGAAAGGCAGCGGGGTACTTTTTATGATAACCTACAGCAAATCTGGAAATTAAATTCTCTTTTATTCTATTATAAGTTAGTTAGATAAGCAAAAAAGTAAACGCAGTGAGTATATTTCTGAAGTTGCTCATACAGTAGGGGGTGAAATGAATGTTTGCTCCCTGTAAAGATGTCCTATTTTTTTTTCTTTTTTACTGAAAAAAAAATACTAATTTTGAGCCAGCATTAATTACTGAGAGGTGACAGTCACATTCAGGGGGGTAAGTATTACAAGAAGAGGAAGAATTGATAGGAACACTTTAATTCTGAATATATCTAATACCTACATCAGCAGCACTGATCACTAGTGGAATATGATAAAGGTACTGGCAGAGAAATAAAAAAAAAAACTCTATCCTTTACTCGGCCAAAACTGCTGTTTTGCTGTTTGCTGACAGATGAGGTGAGCTATGGATGTTTAGAATGTCTAAAAGTTAAACAGTGTCCTGGAGTATCTCTGATCACTGCCAGAATGTAAATGGGCCTGCACATATGACTGATGCATTAAATGCTGATTCTGATGGAGTTGTAGGTTCAGTTTAAAGCCCGGCACAGCACACATGCTACTGATGTTCCCTTTGAATGATGGCCAAGGGATCAAAACTCATGCCAGGTGAGTGCAAATCTCAGTCCCAATTCTCACCATGCCAAAGGATTACTTTTATTGTGAATTAATGTATTTTAAAGTGTAATTTCTCTACATTTCATTTGAAGTTGTGTTGTCTAGGGTTTGCAGGGATGTATCTTTTTATGAAAACTGTAGTTTTAATGCAATATTTTTTATTTCAGTTGGAGATGAATGCAGACAAATAATGGTACAACCAACAAGTAGGAAAACATGGCAGAATACTGAAAGCAGGGAGAAATGTATTAACATGAGAAACCCAACTTAATAGACATAAGGATAACCATCCACATCTGTACCAAAACTCCCTCAAAAATCACCCCTAATAATTGTGGAAATGAATAATCCAAATCACAGGTTATACATCACACATTGACCAAGTCAGTGGATGCATCATTAAATGTAGGTCATCTTTCAACCCTATTCTTCCATAATGAATTTCCCTAGTTTGTCAGTACCTGTCCCTACCTAGTCAATGACACCACTCCTACAGAACCCCTCTGTTCACCCCCTTTTCTATTTAAATTAATTAATTAAAAGACATTCCCCAGGATTCAGCAAGCTCTGCACGGTGTGCAGGAATAGTGCTGGAGCTGCTAGAGGCAATATGGCCACCGTGCGATCAAGGAATAAGCTCCCGGGATGTGTATGAGCGCACCTGCACTATTCCTGCATGGACACAGCTCTTGTATGCAAATGACCCCATTTGCAGTTGAAAACCATGCAAATGAGGTGAATTTGCAGTGCAGAAAACTGGCAATCGGCCGTGCAGGACTAGTGTAGTCTGCAGAAATGTACTCGGTTAGTAACCGAGTACATTTCTGCAAACTACAAAATGGAGCCATGACAGCTCCAAATAAAGGGTGTATATAATGTGAAAAGCATGCCAATGGCCAAATATATGGCCACTGGCATGGAAAACAGTTGCAAAAATAAAAAACATAACTTTTTTTTTTTTTTTGCCTATTTCGCTGTTTAAGCATAGGGCAGAGGCACGCAAACGGGATCGGGCTGAAAATAAAAAAAACAAAACTTTGAAATAAGCATTCTATCTGCAATTTTGCCATTATACTCAATTACAGGCAGAAGACAACATGGCCAGTGAATAGTGGTTGCTAAGGGGGAAGGCTCAGTGTGGGAGTTGTAACTAGGCATTAGCAGGCAATCCTATGCAAATGAGGGGAATGATACGGAATCCTATATCCCCCCCTCATGGCTAGCCTGCACCCAACTGTGTCGGTGCAGGAAGACCATGGTGCAAGCCTAACAGCTAGCTGACATCATAGAGGGGTGTTTCAGGCATACTGTAAGCTGACTGGAGATCTGTGTCTCGGGTTTGCCCTTATCTTAGCAGAGCTAAGCAAGGGGGTGTGTCTGAGGGTGCATAGCACTCTTTACATTTTCTAAGTGGGTGTGCGCGCCACGCACCGTGTTTTATAGGGATAAAAAAGTAAACCAGGAAATAGCAGCTTTGTGCACATCTGAGCACTGTGTTTGCACAGCGTGCCCCGGGGCTTATACAGGAAGGCAATGGAAAGGGAAAACAGCAGTAGGAAGGTAATCAAGGAGAACTAGCATAACTGGCAGGTGAAATGTATCAGAATCAGCCAATTACACAGGCAGCAGCCCAGCCCAGCCCAGCACACCACTATAAATTATGCAAACTCCTTCCCTCTGTTTTTTCCCACAAACTCTACACCACTGGTGTACACAAGAAGGGAAATTTTACCAAACAAAAGCAACAAAATGATAGGGGCTGCAGCAGCTATCATAAATCAACATGTGGAAGAGGCTAAGGGTGGTGAGGATGAGAATGCTGATGACCAACCCACAGTGAGGAGAATGAGAAGAGTGTACAGACCCAGGGTAACCTACCAGGAGCTACATGAGCTGGAGATAGTGGAGCACTATAGGGTGGACAGGGACCTCCTACAGCAAATTGTTGAGCTGTGCCAGCCACATCTCACACACAGAACCAACAGAGGGGAACCCATCACAGGCATCAGCATCCAGGGTACTCCACCAGTTTCTGGATGCCATGTCAGCACATCCCAGTGAGCACATATATTTCCACAACAGCAGTAAGGCGTTGGCCAGCAATATGAGTCTCTTCCACCAAATAGCAGAATACCCTGAGATAGTGGCTGCTATAGACTCCACGCACATACACATCAAAGCACCACTCGGTGATTGGGGTAGGGTCTACATCAACCACAAGGGCTTGTCCTCCATCTACTGCCAGGTTGTGTGCGATGCCCAGGGCATTATAATGAATGTATGTGCTGGCTGCCCTGGAAGCTATCATGACTCCCACATCTGGCATCTGAAGCAGCTGTACCAGAGATTTGCCGGTGGGGACATCCCTTATGACCACCTAGTGGGGGATGCTGGTTACGCACTGGAGCTGTGGCTGATGACACCCATCAGAAATGCACACACACCTGAACAAGAATTCCATAATAAGGCACACGTACAGACCAGAATCATAATAGAGCATGTGTTTGCGATGCACAAGTCATGGTTCCAGTGCCTGGACACATCCGGTGGAGCCTTGCAGTACTCACCAGCTACATGTACCCAAATTGTCATCGTATGTACCATGCTACACAATATGATCCTGCAGAAACAGTTGCAGCAGGAACAGCATGGGGCAGGGCAACACAGCCCCCCACAATTGCCAAGACCTGCACAGGCACAGAGTGACTCGGCAGAGGAACAAACTGAGCCTGCCCCAGTAGGCAGAAGGAGGCATGCCCAGTATGCCTAGGCCATGGCAAAGAGGTAATGCATAGCACATACACTGACACGGTAGGAACCCAGGTAATGACACCTCTCTGACTCGCACATACAGTAAAATGGATGCCAAACATGACACTACCTGTGCTTAACCATGTATAGGGAGTGTACTATGTGCATCCGACATAGTCAGCCCTCCAGCACCATCCCCACTACTGGGACAGCCTCAATGTAAGTCACTCTCCCTATCAATTGGTGAATGGAGTAGTATGCGTTTTTACTTGTATCTGCGGTATGGATGTGAGCATGCAAGGGAATTTGGGTGGTTGAATGGGATGCCAGCAGATAGTAGACACCTATAGTGGCAGCATGAGATCTGTAACAAATACTGGTCTCAACATAGTAGCCAGTACTAGACAAGGTGACAAAACTCACTGCAGGAAATGTGCTGGGCCACATGTGTATCCATAGGACACACATATGCCAGTCAGGGAGGTACACATACCCAACAACACTCTCAGCCAGCAGAACAGGCATAGACAAACACAAACAAAGGCTGTGGTGGAGAACATCACCCCCAGACCTACACAGACAGACAACAACAGGTCAGGCAGTGGGATGTTAGTTCTGAAGGGTAAGAAACAAGAAACTGAAATGTAGGTCAATCAAACCTAAGACCTGTAGTACACTGATATGCCTCTAGTCAGCATGATAGGTCAGAATACAGAATGAAATAGAGTACCTGAAATACCAGTACAGTCATAGCAAATGTGTACAAGTGTCAGGTGTGCCCCCCAATCCTATGTAGAAATGTAGTAACAGTCAGGTGTGACCCCCCCCCCCCAGTCCTATGTAGAAGTGTAGTAACAGTCAGGTGTCCCCCCAATCCTATGTAGAAATGTAGTAACATTCAGGTTTCCCCCCCCCCCAATCCTATGTAGAAATGTAGTAACATGCATGTGTAGGTATAATAACAGTGGAGCACAGATTACCTGAGCTGGCCAAGGTAAAAGGATAGATTGTAGCATGTGTACAATTTGCAGGGCTGTGTGTGTTAGGTTGGTGTGTGTTGTATATTGTGTGAGAGTGGTCAGTATTTATGCATGGTGATGTTTGTCCTGGTGGCCATTGGCCAGTACTGCCAATGACAGGGCCAGGTTCTCACAACTGCAGTGCCAAAAACAATGCTTCCCAGCAAAACACATTCCAGCAGTAAGCCATAGAAAATGTTTGGAAGTAATATGTGTCACCATTTGAAAGATGGAAATGGCATGAATGTGGGCCCAGACATACAAGCAGTACACAGGGAAGTAGCCCAGAGAGACAGCGTATAATATGTAACTGTCAAATGGACACACCCTTGTAATTGTACATACAGCTTAGTAGCACATTATTTGGGCTTTTAGTAGGAAATACCAATGTCGTCTGGCCAAACACTGGCAGACCACAAAGGTCACAGGTATGAAGTATGGAGAAACAGCTGATGCCCCTGCACACGCCAACATAAGTGGAATGCTCCATGTATATCTGTGAGATATATGCAAGTAGTGTCCATAGCACACATGTACCCAGCTCAACCCACCATCACCCAGAGGTACCTCTCCGGTCTTATCCCTGCTGTTGGGAATGAGTACAATATGATCCCCACCTCTGTATGGCAATATCTAAAGAATGCAGCATGCAGAACAGGTGTCCCATGCAGGTGTGTCTCCCTAGCTGTAAGCAGCACCCTGCTAGCATCCACACCACAGGATCAATAATGACAGAAAGTATTGGCATGAACACCTTGCACACCTACCCTGTCACCCCAGGGGAATATAGTGTATTGCAGTCTGGGACTGTAAGAGTGACAGAATGCAACGGCCTGCTACAGCTGGCCTACATCACTACCAAATGGCCTACAGTCCTCTGCCAAAGGTCTGTGTCTCACCCATACTGCCAATGTATGTTATGTCATGGACTCCCAAATAACAACATAACAGTCCACAGAACCCAAATGCAAGGTCATGTGGACAAATCCCAGTAACATGTCCACCATGTCCTACTGCATGAACTGTGGACCAACACCAAATTACTGCTGGGATGAGGTGATAACTATAAGGAACATATCAGATAATGTTTGCATAATGTTTGGAAGAGGATAGAATAATGGTGGGGGTAGGAGCATGGGCGGCATAGAGTGTGTGAAGTCTGAAACTCAGCTGTGTACACATAGTATCCCTGCCTGCAAACACAGGAATGGTTGGCTACAAACCTGTTCGTAAACCACAATGTGAAGGGGTAATGTCCAGAATTATGACCCCTGTCTCTGGGTAACCTGTGTGAATCTGTACAGCTGTGAGGTATGGCCACAGCAGTATATGGCATACTGTCACATCAATGGATGTACAAGCATGGCATCCTCAGCCACCACTATACCAAGGTGCTGAACCATTTACACAGACCCAGTAGCAAGTGTCTGCAGCTTTCCCTCCAGAATGGCGTGATTGTGCAAGAATATGTAGGCTGCTGACCACAATACTGGACACATCTGCATTCACCCTGTGTTCCCCAGGAGATCACTGCAAGCAAATATGGTATACCTGACATTACTTGATGACATAAAACATCACAGTGTAAAACAGTACATATGTCTCAATATCTCTGCACTTGAATACAATCTACCTGGAATTGATTCAAACATTCAATGCAGAAGGTTATACTGGGCATGCTCCCACACTTCGAGAAATTAAAGCCATGTCAGACAACAAAATACTGAAAGGTCATACTGGGCATGCTCACACACTACAGAAATGAAGCCCATGTCTGGCAATAACAGTGGACCATACATATCTGACAGTCGCAGATGTTAATGCACACACCCCACAGTACACACCAGTCATGCTTTGCATACACACATTGGATAGGAATACACACATATATCCAAGGACAACACACTATAATAGGCCAAAATTACACATACATAGATGTGTGGAAGAGAGTGACAGACAGTGACAAAGAGCCTCCCATCATGAGGCCTGTCCCAACCAGCACACATCCAGTTGGCTAAAACCACATGATATGCAAAGGTCAATCACAATAGACATTTGCCTCTGGTATCCCTCAGCACTATAGTGTCTGTGGTGCTTGTGCTAACTGTGTAACATGACTGTAAAAGTCAGTAGTAATCTAGCAGTTGTATACACGTACCTGTGGAATATAAATGTGTGTGTGTCTGAGTGTTGTGTGTCTGCCTCTAGATGAATGGATTATGGCCCATGCACACACACTGCATTCCCCACGGCCCTACTATGGCAAGCCTGCTGATGTCTTCACCTTGAAATACATCTTTGGGGAAGTAGTAGCCCAGTAATCTACGTGGCATGTCCTATAACTGCGTAATGCTATAGTGTGATGTATTAGATAGGATCCCAGACATGGCAACTGTGTGTGTGTGTGTGTGTGTGTGTGTGTGTGTGTGTGTGTGTGTGTGTGTGTGTGTGTGTGTGTGTGTGTGTGTGTTTGTGTCTGTGTGTGCTTGTCTGTGTAAGGAGCAATGCTTTTTAGGCCATTCACACTCACTACAATTTCAAATGTCCTACTTTGGCAGGGCTGCTGATGTCATCCACTTTGAAATACACCTTTGGGGAAAGAGTAGCCTAGAAATCTCTGTGGCGCTTCCTATAACTGTGTAATGCTGCAGTGTGATGTCCTAGTTAGATATAAATTTTACTTCCAGACATGGCAACTGTGTGTGTGTGTGTGTGTGTGTGTGTGTGTGTGTGTGTGTGTGTGTGTGTGTGTGTGTGTGTGTGTGTGTGTGTGTGTGTGCGTGTGTGTGTGTTTGTCTGTGTAGTGCTCAATGCTTTTTAGGCCATTCACACTCACTACAATTTCAAATGCCCTACTTTGGCAGGGCTGCTGATGTCAGTCACTTTGAAATACACCTTTGGGGAAAGAGTAGCTAGCAATCTCTGTGGCACGTCCTATAACTGCATAATGCTGTAGTGTGATGTCCTAGTTAGATAGGAATTTTACTCCCAGACATGGCAACTGTGTGTGTGTGTGTGTGTGTTTGTCTGTGTAGAGCTCAATGCTTTTTAGGCCATTCACACTCACTCCAATTTCAAATGCCCTACTTTGGCAGGGCTGCTGATGTCATTCACTCTGAAATACACCTTTGGGGAAGGAGTAGCCTAGTAACCTCCATGGTGTGTCCTATCACTGCATAATGCTGTAGTGTGATGTATTAGTTGGATAAGAGTTCTAACCCCAGACATGGCAACTGTGTGTGTATTTGTCTGTCTAGGGTCAATGCTTTTTAGGCCATTCACACTCACTACAATTTCAAATGCCTTACTTTTGCAGGGCTGCTGATGTCATTCACTTTGAAATACACCTTTGGGGATGGAGTAGCCCAAGAAGCTTATGTCATGTGCTATAACTGTGTAATGCTGTAGTGTGGTAAACTAATTAGGTATGAGTGCTATCCCCAGACATGGCAACTGTGAAACTGTGTGTGTAGGGATCATTTTTTTTTTGGCCATTCACACTCACTACGCACACCTAAAAATGGAGAACATCGATAAATGTGCAGTAACAGAGACCTGATCCAAGGCTCCAGAGAGCACCCCTGCAATACCAAGTACAGCTCTCACCACACCTGTTGGCAACCAAACAAGGACCAAAACAATAAAGGTGGAGTGTCCATATTCACCAAGGATATTCACATCACCAGGCTGCTTGCCTAACAGAATCTGTCTGAAATACCCCCCTGGTGCAACTAACAGTAGGTTAGACTGCATTCCAAATTGTATAGCTTGCTACAGATCCCCCACCATGTCCCATGATTTCCACTACAGCTTTGACACATACTGTGAAATATTATGATACAAGCAAACACCCTAATACTGGGTGACTTACACTACCTTGCCATTAACTAGGAAAACTATTTGTGTACCAACACGTGTACCCCACGGTTCCTGGAAGTCATAAGTCCCAATGCCCTGGATCAAGTAACCCATAGTCCCACCAGGGGCTCACATATCCTAGACCTGATCATTACCAAAATGGGAAATCAATGCTCCACACCTATGGTCACCCCATCGGTGGTCAGGTCTGCCTATGAGCTAATCACCCTTAACATCAATATCTCTCCTTCACACCCCAGTAAGGAAACCTCAGTAACACACTTTTCCAAAGCCAATGGTATGCTACACATGTCTGATGTGACTAACGTCATGACACCCATGCAGATGGGAACTGAAGGGACGACTGCTGAATCCTACATGAAGGCACTGTACGAGCACATCCACTCATGCATGAATCGTGCCATCCAATATAGAACCAAGACACTCCCCACCAAGAAAAGAAAGCCAATGTAGTGGCCCCCTGCCATAAACATACTGTACAACAAAAGGAAGAAACTGTTGCAGAAATGGAGGAATTTCCAGGATGCAAAATACTCCCTTACGAGCCACAGTAAGAAGCAGAGATCCCTCATAACATCCACCAAAGCTAGTTACGAACATAATATAGCCAAAGATGTCAAAGACAACTGCAAGCCATTCCATAGCTATGTGAGGAATCTAAATGACCATGCTCAGATCTGCTCTGAGCTACAACAGGATGGTATTAAATATACTGCTCCCAGGGATATTGCCAATACCCTGGCAGATCGATTCAGTGCCAACTGCACCCCCCCCAAAGGGCCCATCTCAACATGGAAAGATTGCCAGATTCCAGTAATAATGGCCACATAGGTAAAAATCACACTCTCCAGAGCTATGACAACAGCAGCCATGGGACCAGTCAACATCCCGGGCTGTGTACTACATGAGCTACAAACTGAACTGGCACCTCACCTATGTGCCATGTCTAATCATAGCCACACCTCAGGCTTCATGCCCACTGTGTGGTGCACAGCTACAGTTATCCCAGTCCACAAGGGGTGATCCACCTTGGATCCTGGAAACTACAGCCCCAGCAGTATGACATGCCTGATCTGCAAGGTCATGGAATGTATTATAATGGAAATTAAAACAACGACATTGGCAATGTGCAAACACTGGACCCCAACCAGGTTGGGTTTGTGAAGGGCTGATCATGTCACCTCAACCTGATTGACAACTGTGAATCCATCTCCAGAGCTGTGGATGAGGATAAAGTGGTTCACACTGCCTAACTGAACCTCGTCAAGGCCTTCAACACCATCCGCCAGTCTGGAATCATAGATAAATGTATCAAGTTGGCCATTATTCCCTATGTCACCCGATGGGGTGCCAACTGCTGTACTGACATAACCCACACTGTAAATGTAGGTGACACCAACCCCAGCACCAGACAAGTGACAGTTGAAGTACTGTAGGGCTCAGTCCTGGCACTGCCCTTGTTTGGCATCTACTGCTCTGCAGTACAGTCCAACAGTAAGGGACTCTGGCAAACAATGTTTGCAGATGATTGCACACTGAGAGCCAATATTGAATCCCCACATGATGTGGATCTTCTACAGAAGGGCCTTACAGAAAGACATGCTAGATGCCTAGGCCATAGCCTCAAGATCAATGCCAACAAATATATAGTTATCCCCTTTGGGAAGAGATATGCACCTGTGAAGTACCATATAGGTGGCAGTAAACTAAACGCCTAAAATGTGATAACAGACTTAAGGACACAGGTGGACAGTGGTCACACCTTTGATAACCACATCACCACAACAGTCAGGACACCCACCTATGTGGCTCACCTCACCACTAAGTGCTTTACATCCAGGAAAAAGGAGGCCATTGTCCCACAGTAGTCATCTCTCAGTAGACCCAGTGCAGACTACAACATCCTGTTATGTATGTACCTCACAAGACATCTGCAACAACTAGAAAGGCTGCAGACATACCTCACAAAATGAATCACAGGCCTAAACCAGATGTCCTATGCTGACCCTCTGAAAATCATCCAGCTATACTCTGTCACATATTGTGTTCTCAGAGGCAATTTCTGCTTAACATGCCATGCCATGTCAAACCCAAAGCTGTTGGACATGCTACACTTAAAGAATTTCAAACTGTCACAGCCACATACTCCAGGGATCCAAATCTTGTCATCACAATGAACCATACATGCTGGAGGCATGTGTTCCTGACCCAGAGACTCCACAGATTCTGGAATAGATTGCCCATACATGTCAAGCAGAGTGCCTCTTTGGCCCTCTTCAAAAGGAACCTGGACAATTGGATGGGAGATAGGAAATTGACTCCGGGGATCATGTCAGCTGCCCTGCTAGACAGGAGTCCAGGGAAGTAAATATTGTGGGAAGGCATAGCCAGGGAATTGTCATGTCTAGGCATGTATAGGCCCTAGGGCCGATAGCCTAGTATCAACCCATGAAACTATGAACTACACTTTCCATTGCCCAACCTTGGCAGGGATGCTGATGTCATTCACTTTGAAATAAACCTTTGGGGAAAACCAAGCCCAGTAATCTCCATGGTGCATGCTATAACTGCATAATGTTGTAGTGTGATGTACTAGTTAGGTAGGAGTTCTAATCCCTAACATGGCAAGTGTAAAGGTTTATGTATGTTTGTTGGTTTGTCTATGTAGGGATCAATGCTTTTGAGGCCATTCACAGTCACTACAACTTCCATTGCCCTACTTTGGCAGGCCTGCTGATGTCATTCACTTTGAAATAGACCTTTGGGGAAAGAGTAACCCAGTAATCTCGTGTCCTGTAACTGTGTAAAGCTATAGTGTGATATGCTAGTTTGGTAGGAGTTATATTCCCAGACATGGCAATTGTGTTTGTCTGTGTAGGGATCAATGCTTTTGAGGCCATTTACAGTCACTACAACTTCTATTGCTCTACTTTGGCAAGCCTGCTGATGTCATTTACTTTGAAATACACCTTTGGGGAAGAAGTAGTCCAGCAATCTTTGTGGCACATCCTATAACTGCATAATGCTGTAGTTTGATATACTAGCTAGGTTGGAGATCTATTCCCAGACATGGCAAGTGTAAAGGTTTGTGTGTTTGTTTGGGCAGGGATCCATGCTTTTGAGGCCATTCACAGTCACTGCAACTTGCATTTCCCTACTTTGGCAAGGCTGCTGATGTCATTCACTTTGAAATACACCTTTGGGGAAAGAGTAGCCCAGTAATCTCTGTGGTGTGTCTTATAAAGGCATAATGCTGTAGTGTGGTATACTAGTTATGTAGGAGTTATATTCCCAGACATAACAAGTGTAAAAGTTTGTGTTTGTTTGTCTGTGAAGGGATCAATGCTTTATGATTTTGAGACCATTCACAGTCACTACAACTTTCATTGCCCTATTTTGGCAAGCCTGCTGATGTCATTCACTTTGAAATAGACCTTTGGGGATAGAGTACCCCAGTAATCTCTGTGGCACGTGCTATAACTGTGTAATTATGTAGTGTAATAGCCTAGTTAGGTAGGAATTCTAGTCCCAGACATGGCAACTGTGAGACTTGGGGTGTGTGTTTGTCATTCATATCCTGTGTGGAGGTAGCTTTCACTGTGCAACAGCTGGACTCATTGTGGAGCTGGTTTTGCAAATTACTTGTATGGTGGGCCTATTATATGTCACAATGTCAACCTTACAAGGATAACAGATGTCAAACATCAGAGAGGCTGGGGTAGACAATCCATACCCCTACATGTGACATCATGGCTTGGCGAACAATATAGGCAACCCTTGTATTATCCAGAGAACACTCGCCACCCATGTCATTATATATACATATATATATATATATATATATATATATATATATATATATATACAGAGAGATCTATATATGGTCAAATATATGATGCACTATACAGATGTGCATAAATACATATATATGAATATATGGGTCTACTTTATTTACGCAAAAGCTTAAAACAGCAAATGCATATGCATCGAACCATATGCATCGAAAGTGCGAACCACTGAAAACTGTAAACAGAAATCTCCGTAAGTGGAAATTTCCATTTACTTCAATGTAGTGTGATCTCAGAGTTGGCATATTTAAGTAGCGGGGGGTGTGTGTGGGGGTTGCAGGGGGGCTTGCCCCCCCTGCCTACAGCTGTGACATGTCATGTTTAGTGTGTAGTTCCACTTTTATTGTGTTTCGATGGTTTCTCGTTCGATGCATATGGTTCGATGCATATGCATTGCTGTTTTAAACTTTCACGTAAATAAACTAGACCCGAATATATATATATATATATATATATATATATATATATATATATATATATATATATGTGTGTGTGTATGTACATGATGTACATGTAGACATATATCTACATATGTATATGTATATATCCATATCCTTGTCATGTGTAAACATTACTGTTGTTTATATCTTCCCAGATGTATCACACTGTATGTATCTGATATGTGTGTATTTAGATATAACAACATATGTAATGCAACAGTAATATCACTAATGAGTACTATACAATTGTAGAAGTCACAGCAATTGTTCAATACTATTCAATATGTCTACTGACAGATGTATTGGAAAAACAACAACCGTCTTTACAGCTGTCATGGTGTAGTAGTTAACTGTTGTGACTGTAATGTATAGTGTCCTGGGTTCAAGACCTGTAAGGGCTGTTTATTTTGTTGCTGGGCAGAACAAGGTCTGTTGGATACAGAGTGGTTAAGGCAATTTTGAGCAGCTTTAAGCACGTTTGCGCGAAGCTGAGTAGTACTAATGTATGGTTAAATGTACAGGAGCTTACAACATGTAGGCTTTGCTTACCAGTCTGCAAATGTGCTTAGCTGTTATATTCAGCAATGCTGACATCTGCTAGGCTTGGCTCAGCCCTGGTAACAAGTGCTCACATCCCAGTCTGATAACATAGCAGGGTAATGACATCTGTAATAAGTGTATGTAATGCCATGTACATAACATGCATCTATGCGCTGTCATTACAGTAGCAAGGCATGTGAGTCTCCTGTCTGGGACACTTGAGTATATATGACCTGTACAACACTCTTATCCATGTGAATATGTTACATGCAAGGGTAGTACCCCAGGTTATGTGCAGTCACACTGGCATGTAGTGTGTCATGACGTTACTACTGTTGACAGTGCTTTCCCAAGCAGGAGTAGATTGCTAATTGTAATACTGGCAACAAACACCCCTGCATGCATAGATGGACTCTGAGTCTTCACTGTCATGTTCCTGGTGTGTGAGCTGTGTCACATTATATATTTCCTACCGGATAATAATCTGACATGTAGAAAATAACTGTAGACTACTGTCTGTATAGCAAATGTCAGTGAGGGCTGCCATCATGTAGTAATGGCATACATATCACTGTCAGATGTCTATCTGTCAACACATTCTTCCTACTGCATAGCTAGTAGGTGAGCTGATGTCTGTCAGTCCCTGTACAGATGTTCAGATGTCAGGTATCTATCTTGGATACATATAGGCAATTTATGCTTGACTGACTCTGACATGTCTGCCCAGATGTGTTATAACTGGCACAGATAGGACACAACTCCTTGTATGCACCACATGCCATGGATGCCTCCACTATACTACCACAGGCAACAGAACATGCTTGGGTACAGGTCTCCAAGACAGACACTAACCATGTTATGTAATGCATGTTGCATACATGTCAACTGGAGCACCTCACCAGCCATGTGCAGTAGGCACACAGAGCATTGGCTGATGCATGTCACTCTCACACTGAGAGTCACCTCAGTGGTGTCTGTAGATAGATGGCCTGTTGGCACATGGCAGGTGGCATGATACCACTGTACACACATCCTTTACACTTCCCATCTCTCCATGGATGATAGCCAGGTACATATCTATGAACAGCTGCACTGATGCACCCCAGTACTGACAAATGTGTACGTGTGCATTACTGAGGAAATCAGTGTCTGTGTGTTAGTACACCTGTTGTTGGGAATACCCCAAGGCCCTTTACACCCGCTGCACCAGCCATTGCCATAGTTAGATGTGGCTGCTGCTGTGCCAGACATTACGTGTACCTTGTTACGATCCTCTCCCTAAGGGCTACCTGTGCCTTGCAGTATCAGCACAACACCGTTGTACAAATAGGCATGGGATACCCACTGAGTTCTGAGAAGTGTGTGTATGTATGCATGCACGTATATATGCAGGGTACAGCATTCCGAGGCCATATACTCCTATTACAATACACATTGCCACACAGTATTAAGGATAGTGATGTTGCTGCCTATAGGAGAGGCATGAAAATGCATCACCCTACTATGCCTGTGGCATGTGCATTAGATGCATATCCCTATAGTAGCACTATTGGGATGGACAAGGGGTTGTATTGCAGTCCTGGTCAATCTGTGATGATGGGTATGTCAAAGTGTCATCATGGGTTCCAGTGCATACAGTATCCACAGTAGGGTGTGGGTGCTGGGTATATTGTCATTAGACCATGGTACCCCCGGTACATATCCCTTTTACCACTGTATGGTGACCACTGTCACCATCAACCATACAAGTAACTGATAACACTACCCAGCCCAGTTATGCATGTGCTGCGTGCAGCCTACCTGTAACACATTGGCCACACTAACAAGGCAGTTAGCACTGATAGGCCTAGGTCTCTCAGATATGTGTCTGACTGTTATGTGTTTAACGTGTATATGATGATATGTCACACTATGTATTGTCCATATACAACCATTACAACCTCCATTACCATATTGTACATGCCTGGGGATATTCTGCATGTAACATGTAACCTGGAACACACCTCATCCTAAATGCTGTGTGGTGTGTGCAATTAAAGCCACACACATCTGTATCAGTACAAACCTAGGTAGGGGTCTAGTCCCAGTGTTGCCAAGTAAGAGTGTGCATGTATGTGGAGGGATCTACTTAAGCTTGCTGAATATACATGTCCGAGGGGGTAATCTGTCCATGTGGCACAGGTAGTAACTGTTATTCAGACCTGTGACATGTTAAACTGTACCCAGGATATGGCACTGGCATGGTGTCACCACAGAGCCCTACCCCTTGTGAGATATGACAGCAGACCGTCCACCTGCTGACACATGGACACCTACAACACAAATGGATAACATTATAGAGAGCACAATAACTCAGTGTTACTAACATCTATAATGCATCATGGTTCGACAGCTACACTACCTGACAAGTAAGAATTAAACATTACTGCTGACAACATGTTACACAGCAGTACATTGGTACACTGTAGTACAGTCACAGTGTGCATCAGAACCATATTAGCCTGTCCCTGCATCAGGGATGTGGTACAGGTATCATCATATGCACAGGCTGTGTTGTTGGTTTTCCAGAGACATAGGGTGGGCCATACATTTGACACCATGTGTATGACTGAGTGGTTTAAGTTACAAATATGGCCATGGTGATGTCGTGTGTGTGGGTATGGGGTTGCCCTAGGTGTGTCAGTATTGTGTGTGGATATGCATGCATACAGTTCTGCCATGTGGCTGCCCTATACAGGTGTTTGTTGGACAGCTGCAGACCATACCTGGCAGGGTGTGCAGTTTACCGCCTCTGGCTACGGACATGGGAACTGTGCCTGCCAGGGGATCCACGGGCATGTCCAGGTACAAGCCTCAATATGCTTCTTTCCCCTAATGATGACATATGTCCGCTGGAACGAGGTCTCTCATGGGACTGGCCAGGGCCACGTGCATGTGGGCTGCTGTGGTGTGGTGTGGACAGCACCCCCCCTGCAGTGCTGGGGCTGGCACTGCCACTACAGGAGCAGCTTGGTGTCCTTGCACGTCCACATTGACCACCAGATGTTAGTGTTGCTGGCCTATGTCCATGTGGCCGTCACACCAGCCCCACAACATACTCGAGCACAGACAATCCACAGTCAAGGAGGCCCACCATCTCACCACACCGTCTATCCATGACTTCTGTATAATAATGGAGGGCACCTGCAAGATCACGGATGTTGTCACTTACAGCTGAAAAAGCAACCCTCTGCAGCCTCAGACCCTGGCTGGTGTACCATTCCATACATGTCTGTGCCTCCATGACAGCCTGAAACATGCATCTGGTAGTACCAGATGTGGCACTTCTGCAAGGGGAACGATGACCAGCAGCCCTCCCATGAGCACCACTGTACATCTGCCTATGTGGTACCCTGCTGGACATCTGGCTATGGCTGCTGTGTCCAGACACAGCAGCCATGGATACTACACTGTCCTGTGCACTGCCACCAACTGCTAACTGTCCCTCTGGTATGGCCACTGGTGATGGGGTATCTATAGGCACTGTGACTGTATGTGGGGATGGGGTGGATAACAGGAGGATTTCAAATTATGGTGCAGGTTCAGCCTCTGACAACCCCACCTGTGCTTTAACATACCTATCATCATTTTCAGTGTCTGTATGGACACCAACATCAGATTCCATGCAGGAGGGACCCTGACCCACCTCGCCTCCTGTGAGGGGAAAACAAGAAATGCACTTTAAGACCTGTATGTCATTCCTTGAAAGTACACACACACACACACACACACACACACACACACACACACACACACACACACACACACACACCCTGATATTCCACCATAATATCTACCTGTCCCTAAGTTTACAGACTGTCCCAGGTTTATTGTCTTAAGTTCCCCATCCTGCATCACACCTGGGAACTTACGCTCATTAATACCAATCATTAACATATCATTCTTCTAATTGCCTAGAAAAGTGACCACAAAACATGACCTGTTACTCCATTACCTCTTCGACTTGATTGGAGTTGGTTTTACAAGAACTCAACACTGTCATCCAGTGTTCACCCTGGGTTTGTCCAGACATTGTGAGCATGGCCGCCATATGTTAGGAGCTACTACAGTCACTCAATAATGCCATGCACTGGAGTGTCATATGTAACTATTGCTCAGTAGATGCAAGATCTGTTGCTCTATTAACTTATTATGTGGACAACAGTAATATTTGGTTACACTCACTGGTGTTGTCTAGTAATTCCCCAATGCATCTGTAGTGCTGAATACGTGGGTATTCTTTCATCTGTCTGCTGATTGCAGTTTTAACAGCATACCTGGTGTCTAGTTTCTCTCCCAATGCATGTTCCATGCTACAGATGTTATTATACTATCAGCTGTCCTGGGATTACATATCAGACAAGTATTCCTGGTGTCTCATGTGTCAGCCCATGTCCATGTACTGCACAATTCCAAAGGAAAGTCAAGACGTATGAACAACTCCACATTCACACATGTGCATACATGGACACGCACACACACAAACACACACACCCATACACACACACACCTCCTACATGCATCAACCCCCCTCCACTCCACCAGATTGCACTTACAGACAACCCCCCCCCACACACACACACACACTTACAGGTGAAGTTGAACTAAGATATAACACACAGACCTCCCATTACCCATCTGTCAACATGTATAACACATGGTACTCAACAGCATGAAGTGCAGCTATAGTCAATCCATGGTAGCAACAGTAAACATGTGTGTGGTGCATGGTCTGTGTTAGTAGGTGATGTCCCTTCCTCTGGAAAAGACTGCACCCATGTAAACAGTATTGCTGTGCACCTGTTCAGCAGCCTGCCATCTACTGTGCACCATACCTCACAGGTGTACACACCATTGCTGAATGTGTATTACTGTGTCAGGTATGTCTGCTCTGCTGCACACCACCCCTATGTGTTTGTCCGACACATACCTGGGATTATATGTGGACAGATGTCATTTGTGAATGCCTGCTGTATGATTTACAGATGTCATCATCAGCGGTGCATGTATGAGCAATACATTGCAAAATACCACCAACGATAGTTCCAGGATGTAAAAACCAAGCTAGTAACCAAATAAAATGCACCTGTTGTCTATTAAAACTCCACATTATTGAAGAAGAAAGCAAAATTGTGCTTTGTTCTTCAATAAAGTGGAGTTTTAATAGCCAATGGGTGCATTTGATTTGGTAGTAATACATTACAATTACATTGACAACCATCAACCCTTACCGTGGCTATGGGCAGTGTGCAGACCCTTATTGATATGATGCCCTTTTCCTTGATATGCCATGGGACTACATTACTGCATATGTTAACATGAAATGAGCCTGTTATGTGACATATATCCTGTACAATCAAATGCAGTGTTAAACAAATTTGTTAGCTGTGCTGATGCTGATTGAGATGCATACACTTCGTGGGTGCATATGTGTGCACACCCTTATCATGATGGTTTGTTGCACCTACTGTTATGTGTACTACAGCAGTCACTATTCCTGGCAGGGGTATACTAGCATGGGCCATCTGCATTTGCCAGTATATGGTCAGTCTGTCCTACACATGTCCCCCAACTCTGCATGATTGCAAGGTCAACTCATGTGCACATCCCTTGGAGTTCACACACTGCTGTCACTGTTGCTGTGGAGTCAGGGTTATGTCTGCATAGTTCTTGATGCTGACTGTGTGCAGATACAGCCATTCATAGCATCCTTTGGATCCCTGCTGCAGTGCACTGTTGTGTCATGATGACACCCCCTCCCCACCTTCAGCCTTTTTGCAGATGCTTGACAATTATGGCTTGCACATGTGTGTCAGTTTGCAGTGTCCCAAACACTGAACACCACGTGTAACAGCTTAGTCCCAGCTAATGAATGATAAACATACAGGTGTACACTGGCACGGTACAGATGGGGATGGTGGGCCTGAGGTGGGGTGAGTTGTTGGTTGTGCAGTACATGTATAGTACATGATACAGTCTGTAGGTTTCCAACGTGGTCTTGGTACACCAGTACACATTGCAATGCATGCTTTTTGGGGACCTCTTCTGTTATGCATATGCTACATGTAAAGAGGCCTGGCTGATGTTTCCTGTGGTACAACTGTCACAACAGATTACCCTAACCCATGGGCCACACGTTTGCAGAGTCCAGGCAATTGCTGACATGGGTACTGCACAGCCAGTACCTGCTAGACATTCCTGCAACCCCCTCAGTGTTGTGGCATGTTACTAGGCAGCCTGCATGACTGGTTTGCTACATGCGACATCATCTGTCTTGGATGGCCATCTGGTTATTTCCTACATCATTCCTGTCCCATACATCCTTGCCACATACATGACTGTGTGCACTGTTTGCCATGGTATATGCAATGGTGAGGTATGGCTACATGTCCAGCTCATGGGTGCTACCTGTTGGGTATGGGGCCCACGCCATGGCATGTAAGATTTGTGCAAGCCATGGCTGCCTCTTTTGCAGGTCAGTGTACACATTTGATGGCCAAACATCTTGGACAGCAGACCAATTCTTGGTGTGACATTGAGGATGTGTACTTGCTGGAAGATGCATTTCCATGACAAATGCATGCAGTCAGTACCTCAACAGCTGGTCCCACTATATTTTTTTTGGAGTGTGTGCACACATATGCTTCCAGTGTTTGTGAAGGAAAGTATTCCCCATATTTGCTGCCCCAACATACAATTCCATATTACACACGCATTACTCATGTTAGGGCCACATTGCA
>NC_056728.1:1546550742-1546583242 GCF_019279795.1 Protopterus annectens
TAATAAAATTTGCCAATACAGTTCCCTGTATTCAAGCCATTCTTCCCAGGGACCTCCTCTTATTTCTTTTTAACTTGTTCTAAAACAAAAAGGAGAATGTGGCTTCTTTACAGTTCTTTGTGTGTTTGTACAATGCATTGGTGTCCTTTGCTTTTTGTATCTCATATAAATGTTCATAAATCCGCCTCTTCAATACTCTTTCTGTTTTCCCAACATAATACGAACTGCATTTTGTACACATTGCAAGGTAAACCACTCCCTGGGACTCACAGTTGAATGAACCAGTACTATATATATTAATGTCCCTTATTTCAATGTAAATTTCTCTTTTGTTGGAAATATAGGGACATTGTTTACAGTGCCCACAATGAAATGTTCCATATGAGGTGTTATTAAGGCATGCCCTCTCCAAGTAGTGATGAGGATCTTTTGTGAGATTGTTCTCTAAAACTTTTTATGCTACGTGCATTTTTATATACCATTTTTGGTGTTTTTCCTTTTATGTTCGGTATATCTGAGAAAGAGATGAATTTTTCCCACTCATTGAGGATCATGCTTTTTATCTTGGAGTTGAAGCCATTAAATTCCAAGATAAGTGCTGATTGATAGTCAGATTCAACTGGGGTATGATTTATGTTGATGTTTGTCTGACTCTTAGTGGTGTGCTCACTTAAGGCTTTGTCATTTAGACATCCTTTTATGGGTTTAAATTTGGTCTTTCTGTGTTGTTCAACTTCCGTTCTAATGTTTTTTATGAACTCGAGTGGGTATCCTCTAGCGAGGAACATGGCTTCTAGCGTGTTACATTCCACATAAAAATCTTCGTCCTTGCTTGTCATTCGACAACCTCTAACAAATTGTCCTTTGACAATGTTTCTTTTGCAGTGGGGGGGGTGTGCACTAAGAAAGTGTAGGTAGGAATTGCAGAACGTATTTTTCCGGAATATTTTGGTCTCAAAATCTTTAGAAATTTTGTTCTTTTGGACCTCCACATCCAAGTATTGAAGTCTGTCTACCGAGCTTGTGTGTGTAAAGCTCAAAAAAGAGGTGGTGTGGTTGATATACTCCAAAAAGAGAGATAGTTGGTCACTACCCCCAGTCCAAAAGATAACAATATCGTCAAGAAAACGTCGATATAATGACCAATATTGTTGGAATTCAGAATTCAAAATGTAGTTCAATTCCCAACCTGCAAGGACTATGTTAGCATAAGTGGGTGCACACGCCGCCCCCATTGCTACCCCTTTTGTTTGCTGGAAAAATTCTCCATTAAATGTTAGAAAGTTATATTTCAAAATGTTGTCCATAAGTCCCACTACAGCAACCTTTTCTATGTGTGTCAAGGTATTGTCCATAAAAATAATGTCCTCAAAGATCCTCATTCCTTCATTGTGTGGGATACAAGTGAAAAGGTCCACCACATCAATGGTAACAAAAATTAAATTCTCCGAATAGAGGGTAGATGTAATGTTCCTAAGTAGGTCCCATGAGTCTTTCAGAATGTGACTAAAGTTATTGCAAATATGTTTGATCTTGTTGTCCACAAATTTGGCCATAGGCAGCGTCTTTGAGCAGTCAGCCGACACGATCGGTCTGAGTGGTGGGTCGCTTACATTCTTGTGGACCTTCGGAATACCAAATATAATTGGAACCTTTGGTTTAGGCACTGATAAAAACTTATGCATGTTGTTGTTTATTGTTCCTTCAATAATCATGTGATCAAGTGCCATGTCTATCTTTTGATAAGCCACTTCAACCTCATCCATGGAAACATTTCTATACTTGGTATCTTCATGAAGAATATTGTTCATTTTTCCTTCGTATATAATGTTCTCCATTATAACTACTCCCCCTCCCTTATCTGGTTTCATGATTCTAATTGATGTGTTCTTCTTTAATTCTTCTAGTGTTGCATATTCCTCCTTTGTTAAGTTGTACTTTAAATGTTGTTGTTTAAATTCTTTTCGAATCCCATTTTCCAATACCATCTCAAGGTTTTTCAGTTGTGGGAGAAGCGGAGGGTTGTAAATGCTACGTCTTGTAAGGCCACCTTGCGGTTGTTCAGTGTTAGATGGTGCTGGAGGTAAAGTAGCTTTCAAGTTAATTTTCCTAAGAAACAGCTTCATATCAATAATGGTTTTAACTAGGTCTCCTCGAGTACTTGGAATGAATTTAAATCCCTTACTGAGGAGATCAAAGTGTCCCTTATTTAAAATGATATTGCTAAAATTGTAAATAGAAAAATTATTGAGGGAATGTGTAGTACCTGTATGTAAGATCTCAGTATCACCATTGGTGTCACTCTCAGTAAAAGATGCAGAAAGGGTTAAAGGACTAGTGAGTGGGGGAACAGTGGTGGTGGGGGTATAGAGGGTATTCCTTAATACCTCCCTCTCCCCCTTCTTCCTCCCCCTCTCTGAAAATTCTGAGGGCCTTGCCCTTTTCTGTGAACATTATATGGTAACTCTAGGTCCTCTAATGGGGGAAATTCATTGTCATAGTCCTCAAAAACCCATTCTGTTTTTATTTTTATATTGACCTTTATAATCATTACCTCTCATGTAGTCAGTCTGTTTTTTGACATTATGTGCGTTTCCCCTGAATGGTGGTGATGGGTAATTCGCATTGTTTTTATATTCATCCAAGTCCCTCTTAAGTTTATTAATTTTCCTCTGCTCTAGCGTTTTACATTTTGCATCTATTTCTAACCTTAAATTAAAATATTTGTCCTTTTCCTGTTTTATTTCGAAGAACAAATCATGTTTGATAAAATTATCTAAAGCAACAATTTCATCCTCAAGGTCAGCTAGCTGTTTAGTGTTTTCTTTAATAATGCGTCGCAAAATTTCTAAACCACATCTATTAAAAATGTCTATAAGGTCTTTATGGTATGCAGTCCCTATCTCAACATTATTAGGGTATTTCCAAACCCTGAGCCCCTTAGGTACAATATTGTGCTTAATGCAGGTTGTAAGATACGAATTTTCAATGCATAACATTTTGTATTTGTACATACATTTATGCAATTTATCTAATTTAACACTATAGGAACCACCATCCTGTGGTGAATCATCATTATTCGTGGAAATATTAAATCCATTCTGATTATGTAGCCAGTCAGTTAAATTGTCATTGTTAAAATACTCATTAGGTGGTGGAATCGGAACAGTACCTGGAGCATTGCTGCCCGTAGCTTTAGAAGTAGTCCCAACACGCCCATTGATGGCTTGTGCTCCGGAAGAAAGTTCTACTGTAGTAGAAGAGCCCAAAAATGCTGGTGTATTGGCAGGGTCAAATGTGCCACCGTTCGGTTCTGCCCCATCTTCGGACGTAGAGCCGGAATCATGGTATAGCCTTTTCCTCTTCTGTTTGGTTCCTCTCAACCTTTCGGTCCCTTCCTGCTTGTTAGATACGTCCGTTGACTTCCTGCCAGTCAGAGCAACGCACATCGGCGTGAGTAACTCTATCAGCTCAGTGAGCTGTCCGATAAGCTTGCGGGTCTGCCCTACTTCCTCACGGCAAGATGAGTGTGAGCTGTCTGCCATAGCTGTGCTCCCAACCAAGAAAACAGCCAAAAGGAGCCAGCAAAACACAAAACTGATAACAAAAGGAATCCAGAGACAGCGCACACAATCCGCACTTTATTCAAAGTATAAAACGTCCAAAACTAGATCACAGAGTTCGTAAACGCTATTACACATCCAGTACATGCGTTTTCGTCAGCCTGTAGCTTAGACTTCATCAGACAAAATGAATTAACTAATTAAGCATAATATAAGCAAATACATTTAAAAAGACCAATAGCATTCAAGCATCTAAGTTAAAACCAATGAAAATAGTGACAGTCAGAGGAGCTCATTATAATAAAATTGTGAGTGATTTAAAATCATCTAAAAAATATGTAAAAAACTTTTCCTTTAAAATAATTACAGTATTTAAAAGCAGAGGTATTGATTAAAAAATATGGTAGTCAATTAGGTTTCTAGAACCCACAATATAATGACGCTGTTATGAGCTAGTGGAATTTACCCACAACTGGGAGCTTTCTCTCCCAAAACCCTGACCCCTTTTAGGGTCCTTTCCACCTCTACATCTCCTGTAGGCTGCTCAACTTGTAGGATCATTCATACCTTTGGGCTCTCCCCTAGGAACATCCCTCCAGTTCTGATCAGTCCTGTAGAACTCACCTTGGCCACAGAAGGACAGATCCAGTCTCATCAAGACTTCTGAAGAGTGGGCTTTTCGCTGGCCTTCACTGGGGACTTCCCAGGATAGAACCCATCTCTGCATTCACCTTATCCAGGCAAGAACTGTCTCCTTCCCCTGCTGCCCCTCTCTCTTGTGGACTTCTGCAGGAGAGCCTACTCCTTGCTGTAGTTTACTGCCTCTCTCTGGCCCCTGAATCCTGCCATGGTCTTTTCCACCTCCACATCTCCTGCAGGCTACTCAGTTGTGCCATATCCCAGTGGACCAGCCCTCCAATTATCTGACTCTATGAAATGACCCGCAGCTATTGAGGAGCAGATCCATTCTCATCAAGACTTCCAGGGAGGTGAGCTACTTCTGTTCTCACCTTACCCAGGCAGAAGCTCTTCCCAGCCCCCAGGACACCGCTGCCTTCTCCTTTCCAGACTTCCATCAGAGCATACCCCTTTGAGCTGCCCTTTCATATCTATTAGGAGCTCTCTTATCTCAACTGTGGTCCCCTGTCAGGGTCCCTTACACTTCCATATCTACTGCAGGCTGCCTGTGTCAGATCATGATTTCCCACAAGCAACTCAAGGGAAAATTCCTCCAATTCTACCTGATCTCGTGTCAACCTGTTTGGCAACAGACCCTCAAATTCACTCTAATTTTGATTTCTGTGACCCCAGTTCTCCCCTTTTGTCTTCACCCAGAGATTTGAAACTCACAAGTGTGATGACCCTGGGATCCTGCATCCCCATGCCCCTTTCGGAGTGCCCTCTTTCTTGCTGCATCATGATGCGATGGTCCAACAAATGTGTGGCACTTGAAGCTTCCTGCCTCATGCTTCCCACTGTCTGGGGTAATGAATTTTACCCAGTGGTGTTCCCATAATGTGGAGTGAAGAGCAGCTCACCAGAGATCCTGTTCTGGCCACAGATTTGAGAGGGTGTGATGACCCTATCTTCACAATTCCAGGGGCTGGGAGGCCCAGATTTAAGGCTTGGCTCTCCAGGGCAGCTCTGGACTGGCATCATAAAGGGATGAGGCCCCTACCCAACATCCTGTCCAGGATGGTCACACAACCGTATCTCCCACATCAAATAAGTGATTGGACCTGTAGGTACATCATAGGATGCAAAAGAGATTACACCATTGGGGAGCATGCAGCCGGTTCCTGGGTGTCTGGAGTTACTCCTGGACCTAGAATATCCTCCTACTGTTGAGCAATGTGTTATGGTGATCTGGATGAGAGGTGGCTGTAAAGGAGACAAACAAGCAGGAGGCATAAGGACAAGGCTTCCTTCCCTGCAAAAATGTGAACCCATTCCTCCACCTGTGGCAAAAGCGTGGCTCAGGGGCTGCCTTTCAATAGATCACAGCATTTTCTTGTTCTGTTACATATGAAGTCCTGACCCAGAATCAGGTAATCAATGAAAGATTCAGCACTCACTTGTCTACGAATGTGTGGTGCACTACTGGAGAATGGTTGTCCCCTCCACCTGCCCTCACACTGAGTCTAGCTATCCCTGTCCAACTGGAGATCCATAGCTCTGCAGTATCATTACATTTTGGTGGGACTATGATTTAGAGGTGTTCAGTCATAATCCTACAGATGGTAGCTTTGCACCATTGGCTCCTCAGCCAAGCACATACACCAAATGCCTTAACCTGCGGTTCCTCCCATATTGAGCAGGATTACTATCACAGCATATTCAGTAGGGTAAAACTTGTCTCATGATGGTCTATACCCAACTCACATTCCCTATTAGTGGGTGAACAATCCAGTACTTGGTGAATGCTACTTCACCATGATAGGAAGACCCGTCATTGACGAATCAACAAGAGACATCAATATGAATACTTGTCAATCACAAGCCAGTTACCCCATGGTAACTTTTCTGACATCTCCTGCTCAAATCCCCAAAAAACAGAAGAATCATGAGGCCATGCTTTCATGGACTGTATTCATAATGAAAATCAAGATCAAACAAGCTTTTGCCCTTCTGCTTCACAGACTCCAGTCAAACTCCTCACCTGATACAGTCCCTGGAGTGGCACACACCTGGATACTTTGGGGCTTGTAGTCAAAAGTAAGAGTTCCAGTGGGGCATGCCCCCACCTCACCGGGAAAGTGATAAAATAATAAGAATACTAGCATTTCTTCAGTGACCAAGGCCTCTTACTTATTCTACACTTCTCATGTCTCTTCACAATGCCAGACTATAGTCAAGCTCAACAGGGTCTTCTTAAACTGCTGATTCTGCCATACCTTTTCCCTTGGCTGTGGTTTCACTAGATTGGAGGTTGAGGCAATGGGAATTTTGTCCATGCATTCATATGAGTTATTAATAAGATGAAGAGATATGTGGCTACTTTAAGTTAGTCATAGCTACTTCTGCCATTTACCCCTTTGATATTCAGAGCACAGGGCAGAAATCACATTATGTCAACACACACCTCTGGCCTTTACAATTCTTTGTTTTAGTTAAACAACTGGATTCCCCTGGTCTGCATTACTTCTAAGTCATCTGCCAGCTGCCAGATGATTTGGATTGACCCCCACTGCCAGGATGATCCACAGGAAGGAGCCAGCACTTTTCCAATGACACTGCGGCAGTCCATCAGCCCTCCATGGGGGGCATGGCAAGAAGTGATTCCTTATCTAGCCACAGCACTTACCCAGCCCTGCTGCACACCCAAACCCAATAAACAACCTTTAGACCCAATCCTTATCCTGAAGTCAAGGATCTGGATCGTTGATTTCCCTTACCTACATCATTCTGACATGCCAGAGATTGTTCACCTTGAAGACTTGCTAGCATGAGAGTTGCATCTTCTTCCCTGGATTTTCAAATGTGAATAAGGGCTCAGCTGACACCACCAGAACTGCAAAGCTTTTGAGGGAACAGGCCAATGTCACTGGAGGACCCCTTTCCAGGATGCTCTGCCCTTTATAATGAAAACATAACTCTCTCAGGGGTCATTACTGACTTCTCTGGGATTATTGACATTAATGTATTGGACGCTACTAAGTATCCATCTCTATCACTCTGGATTTCATAATCTGAACCAGACTTCTTTTCGATCAGATGAAGATGACAGACGCCATCTTCTGTCCCTTCAGAATGGTTCTCACCTATCTCTAAGGACAGACTGACAAATTTTCATCCACTGCTCACCTCAAGCCCTTCCCCACTTTGACCTTCAAAGCTCTCATTTGAATATTTGCTACTACCATCAAGATTTGTACCTGCAGTGGATCTACCCAAGCCCTCACCCTGGGCTTCAGTGTCACTGCAGTGGCCCTCCTATTCATAGGGGAGTAGCCTCTTCAACTCCCCGGGTGAGTTATGGCCAGGCATTGGCCTGACCTTCCAGTGTCAAACATTTTCAGGGCTAGATGATTTGACAGGTCAGTTGTTACACAACTCTTAACATTTCCACATCTTAGCCACCATCCTACAGTCTTCATCAACCAACACCTTTTCTGAGGTCTGATGAGTTTCGGCAATGGATGCCTTAACCTGCATAATTGTCATCTCATAGTGCTAGTTCTGCTTACAAAAAGTGACTCACTTAGCACTTGCATTCCACACCTTGCTCCAAGTCAGCAAGTAGGTTTGCATTGTTTCAGTCCTAAGACCTGTAATCATTTGCTTTATCAGATAAAACTGATTCTTCTGAATGTCAGTTATCCTGACAGAATCTTCAGAGGGAACCAGCTACTAGATGGTCCAATTAATCTTTTAACTCTATTACTAGGTCGGATGACCAATTTACACATTAGGACTGTTATGGATCTCCAGCAGAATTTCCTCTGGCTTTGTGATGCCAAGGCAAAGTTCAACATCTTTTGGGTCTCACCAGGCATGATCAGGCTCCATCTCCCCAACAGGATGGGTGAGATAGGTGTCTGGTATGCCCCCCCCCCATAGGCCAGGGAGGATTCCACCTCAAGTGAGGCACTTCAGCCCTCACTTTCATTACTCCTTAGAGATCTTCTGCCAACATTTGGACTCACGCGCATCTGTTAGACACCTGGGTTTGTGTTTTAAGATGGGACAGGTAGCTCACTGACATCATAGTGGACCCCTGGCACCAGCAGATAAACTCTCAGCCCTGTTATGAGACACATTCAGGCTGCACTAAGTACAGTCCAGCACAGGCAACACTCCCACTAGGAGTTGGGTGTTCCCCAGCCCCAACACACAATGAGGGTCAGACAGAGATGGTGTAGTGGCTGTCATCTCAGTCAAACCCAGGGCACATTGAAAGCTGCTGCCATGGGCTTAAGTTTTCCCTTACAGTGTACCACTATGGAAGAAATGTGTCAAATAGTGACTGTCTCACCTTGGAAGTGTCCCAACCCCCCCTGGAATGGGAGGGAGTTCCACCTTCCAGGGCTGCCAAGTTAAATAATCTGTACAGACTACATACACCCCATCTATTTACCTCTGAATGTTTTTACACCCTCTTGAATTCTTTCTACAAAGTTCTTTTCAACTATCTCTTATGGTACTTATAAACTTTTGGTCTTATGCCAGTGTTTAGCCTTAGATAGAGTTTACAACAGAATTTGAGCTGCATACACAAACAATTGGACTCTAAGAGACCTGATCCTGACATGTCAGGGAATGTTACTGGCCTTACACCATCTGAGGTTGAGCCATGCTCACAAGGACTTGGGCCCTAGGGTGAGACCAGGGAGATGGACTTGTGTATGCCACATTTCCATCATCTCTCACATGGGTGGTGATTTGGCACTTGGCTCTTCACTCTTCACTCACCGTTACTAAGGGAGTCTTGGTTAGTTTCTTTTCCTTCTCTTAGTGCTTAAATTCATTGGGTTAGCACATCCAAAATGAGCATACCTCTCAACCTTTTACAGCAAAAAATCTGGACAAAGCCTAAAATGATGGGGGGACAAATAGAGACAGATTTTAAATACTGCTCTTACAAACTTAGAAAGTTTATAGAATAATAGGTTTTGCATTAACATGAATTTTCTGAAGAATGTGGAGTCTTAAATTCAAATGTTTGTCACTTTGCACCGAGTGTATGGATTTTCCAGCTCAGGGGGCAAGGGCCAGAGACTTCTCTGTCTACATATTGACCTAACAGGGAACAGGACACCCACCCTGAACACTCAGGACACTCCATCCATGTCCTCGTGGGACACCCAGCTGGTGACAAAAAGTACAATGACCCTCGGACTGGCATATCCCAGGGAGTACCCTGAGCTGCAAAGTGCATTCAAAGTGTCAATGAGCAATGTATCCTGAAATTCATATCAGCTCTTTCTAGCTGCATTCTTCATTGATGCACAGGCCAAGTGATCCATCACTCATAGCCATACAGGTCTTCGTTCTCACTCTCTGCACCCCAATCACCTTGCAGTGACAGAGGCATATGCACAGCAGCCGATCAATGAGGCACATCAAAAGAAGCTGGCAAGGTTTTACAGAAATCATAATGGATGCCTGATCTAGGGTTACTGGCCCACCACCACCAGAGAATAGGGTCTCCTGCAGTGCTGGCAGTGTCACGCTCTTTGGTCAGAGGGTGGTGGCCTCATTATGTTTCCAGTTCTTTAAATTGACACCATGTGGGAAGAGGTATCATAACAGGTATCTGTGATTAGGGTCAAGGGGAAAGGACACTGGAACTGCGTGAGTAGACCTATGCAGGGAGGAAATGAGAAGCACTCTCTGCTAGGATACCACCCTTTCCCCATGGGGTTACCCCATGGTGCACAGCAGATGACATCAGGATGTGGGTGCACCCACTGCAGTCATCCACTCATAGCGAGGTTGTGGAGGTGGTCCTGGCATGGCTGGGTCCCACAATTACCCCACCACTGCTGCCCCTTCACCCCCCCCTCCCACCTCTTTGAGGAGGAGGCAGAGAATGAGTGTCGGCTGGCAGGATCGCAGGACATGGGTATTAGGGTCATACCTTGGCAACTGCCATATGGACGGATTCTCTCCATGGCTTGAACTAATGGAAAGTGGCTACAAGGCTCACCCCAAGAGTTGCTTGCTCAGTCCTCTGGCATCTGCTGGGAAGTAGAGGGCAAGAGAGATTAGAGGTTTCCTGGAGGATGGCACCATCCCAGGACCACAGCAATAATGATCCTTCCACAAGTTCACCTTTGGAAACCTAGCTAGGACTTTTACTTCCTCTAGCTGATCAAGTTTGATTATTTCCTCATAGCACCACTAGGCCTGTGAATGACTCCATCTGGGGTAATCCAAAGATTGCACTAAACCATCCAATCACTTGTAGCAATGGGCAGTGGGTACAAATGGTAAAGACTTAATAAATCTTATGACCTGCACTTACAAGCAATTCCTTGTTCATGGGGAATAATTGCAATCTCTGGTCCCTATCATGAATGTGGTTCAGCAAATTACCATTACCTGCAGTCTAAGGGTAGATATATGCTGATCCATTCAGTGTAAGATGGGTACAGTCTGGATCTTTAAAGACAGCACAGACCATTTATTGCTCAATCTCATGTGGCTAAAAGCCACTTGTCCCTTTGAGAAGTTGGGCATGACTCCACATTGGCAGCATAACTAGTTAGCATGGTGGCTTCTCATTCATTTTCTGAATTATTCAGACAAATCACCCCCTCAGCTAAGAATGGCTATGCACCAACACCAACAGAATTGAGAAAGAGCTATCAGTTTGTTAATCCTTTCTGTGTCCAGGTCAGTTAAGTTTTTCCATATTGAGTCAAATTACCCACAAGTTCAACTCTTGGTAATACCCTTCCATTATTTTCTTTAAGTTTCAGCTTTGCAACCATACCTCTCCCAGAAATCAGAGGCTTTCCTGGAATCTCCTTAGAGGTTCATAGGAATAATACTGCTGGGTCTCTACTTTGCATTGTTCAATGTCAGAACTATGCTACAATGGTATCTAATCATCTTCAAACCTCCAACTTTTATTTTTGAGTTATGAAGACTTTCATACCAATGCTTTCACTTTTGTTTATCTTGTGCCAGTCCAAGAATTTCAACTCTAGTAGCACAATATAACTGTCTTACCTGACCCTCTTAATCATGGCCTCAGTTCCAAAAAACAGCAAAATAAACACGGAGTCCTGTTGCATTATTCCATGCTGAAGTATTCAAGCAACCAGCCTGCTATGAACACTCTAATTTTTCCAAGGTAAATACTTCAGACCCCCGGAACACTCAGATAAGAGCATCATGGCAACACCAAGAGACAGGAGATGGGACATCAGATAGTTCACCTCATGGCAGATCACCAACCATGTTCCACAATCCAACTATGAGCTTTTTAACTGCAGTAACCTGAATATATTCGATTGGACCTGGAATTACCATGTCTGCTGGCACCACACTTGCCCATCCAATAGATCCTCATTAAAATATTTAAAATTTACTCATTCCAAAAACAAGGCCTTGAAAGAGTCCTGTATTGTTATTTTTCATCACTACTTCTAAAGTCAGGAGTGGGTAATTTGCAGGCCTGCTGCTTTCCTTGGAAGTGGTAGATATTTCTCAGGTTCCCTTTCCAGAATCAAACCCTGATTCCCTGTTACCCATGGTCAACATGGCAAGCAGAGACAGTACCACTAGAAGTTGATATGGCATACATTTGAATGTCATGTCACCACCATGACAGCATGTGATTGGATCGAGTTTATCTAGAGTCATAAAATCCACCAGGCTAAGACCTTGATTGGTTTTGGTCTGATAAATGCATCCATTCCCAGAGGTCCACACTCATCAACATGTATTCGCCTTAGAATTACCACAGTTATCCATGTAAGGGTGGGGCACTCAAAGGAACCATAACTGATTTAATGAGCTATTTGCATTTTCACTGTGCCATCTATTTGCATGGCTTAAACCTTGAGACAATCATATGCTACTCACAGGATCCACTAGACAGAAGCACCTTAGCAGGTGGGACAGAAGAGGGGCTGGTGCCCAATACTCCATGACTGATGTGTCTCTCTCCCAATGAAGAGGCACCTCAGGTGCTAGTCAGAGACCATCCCTGCAACTGGAGGGTTAGAGGACAGCCCGCATACAGATGAACCTTACAGAGGGGTCCCTGTTCCAGCACAGAGGACATCCCAGGTGCTGCTCAGAAGCTGGCTCTGCACTCCTGAGGGCTACAGAGCAGCCATCACAAGGTGAACCTTATGGAATGTAATGGTAGAAAGAATGAACCTCCCACATATGTGGCAGCCTACACTGAAAGGCTCAGCTGAGGGCTTTGGTGCTGCACACCCTAGTGCTTGAAAGGAACCTTTCCCTACTACCTGGGCCTGTAAGTCATGCCTTGAGTATCAGATGGGCACTGAATGGTCTGCATCCCAACCTACAGTTCACATGCTGAGTAGAGAAGGCTAACATATGCATGATGACCCAGCGAGCCACACCACAGGGTACACCTGCCAGTGGGTGGCAGATAGCTCAGTCAATAAATAGGAGGTAGAAATAAGGAGGACAGGGCCAAAGGCATGCACCCCAACAATGCAGATACACCAGCACATGGGGCACCCCTAATGTATGCAAGGGTTGAGATCCAAGCAGCACTGAGCAGAATTCAGCTTGACTATTGATCAATGAATGGATTTAGTCTCTAATGGATGAGCTTTACCATTCATTTTCCCACAACTCTTGCAGGCTACAAAATTATGCTGGATCATGTGTGCCCTTGGGCCTTTCATGGACATATAACCATCCATAAGGACCAACCAGTCAGAACTCCCCTTGTCTGCAGATGGGCAGATACTTACTCATCCGGGCAACTCCAGACATGCACTTATGGCACAAAAAAAAAAAAACAAAATCAGAGACAGATGGAAAGGATGAGGTTCAAGGGAGGGACCTCAACCAATTGGGGATGTTGGCACATGGGTTGCCATGACAGATAGAAGTGGCAAGGCCCAAGGGAGGCACTTTGACACTGACAGGAGGGGATGAGGCCCAAGGGAGGCACATCACCATAAAACAGTGATCAATGTAACATCTGACCTGGGAGTAAACTCAGTCTCTGACAGATGCACCTCACCAGCTGTCTTCCCACAATTCATGCAGGCTATCAAATCATGCTGGATCATGCACACTCTCAGGCCCTTCAGAGGCACAGAATACCCATGTGGACTGAAAACGCAGATCAGCCATGGATAGGTGGATCCATTCTCATCCAGGCTACTATGGTCATGCACTTACAACATAAAAAAAAATGGGTGGAAAGTATGAGGCTCAAGGGAGGCACTTTGAACCAGTGCAGAGACCTGAATGGTGGTCATCTAGAGCTGAGACTTGGCCTTTGATAGACATGCAACATAAATACTCTTCACATAACTCCTATAAGCTGCCTAATCATACCATATCCTGTGCACGCTCAGACCCCTTAGTGGCAGAGACCCACTGAGTGTGGCTGACCCTGTGGAACTGCCAAATCTGTTCTCATCTGGACTTCCATATTCACCCTCTTACAGATCCAGGTTCTTACAAGGGACTTAGTTTTGTTGGACAACAGTAGCTAATGCTAAGGATTCATGCTCTGTTACAGGGTGCCCTAGTGACAGATAATGTGTGCCTCCCTGTGCCTCGAGGGAACCTTCCCTCCAATTCTGCACAACCCTGTGGAACTCCCATTGGCTGGAGAGGAGCAAATCCATTCTTACCCAGAGTTTCTCAGAGGGGGCATAGTATCCAGTGCATACTGGGGATTTCCAGGGAATGAGCCCACCACTGGATCCTCCTTACCCAGGTGGGAGCTCTCCAGGAGTGGACACTTTCTGCCACATGCTCCCTTCCAGATTTTTATCAGGAAATACTCCTCTTCAAACAGCCATTTCAGACTAGCTGGCAGTCCTCATGGCTGCACTGTGGGCTGCTGCCAGCATCACCTCCATGTACAACTCTCTCTGCTAGAAGTTTCCTTCCAGTGTTGAATCACACAAACACTATAAAGAAAAAAAATGTAGTAAAGGTTCAAATTTAATCAGCAGAGCTTTCAGGTTAACAGCCCTTCCTCAGTGTATAATAAAACTTCAATGCACTTCATTAAAAACACAACCTCATAAAAATACAGCCAATAAAATGCAACATTCAGTTAAACACTTAAGAAAACTATTTCAAACAACATTGTTTACATTGAAGGATTAGTCTAAAGCTCACCGCTGAATTAATACCTGGTGGGTGATCAGCTCATAAGCATATAATCCATTCATACTCTCTAGTTTCAAGTTCATTATTAATATCGTCCCACCTCATATTTCTATATACCATATTGATCACCTTAAATTTAAAATCATGAATTGAGCCATTTTTAATAATATGTTTAGATAATGCATTCATTAAAGATTTATTTCTGATTTCTGAATTATGTTCAGTTATTCTATCCTTTAAACATCTAGTAGACTTTCCTACTTAAAAACAAAAACATGCTTTACAAGTTGCAAGATATATAACATTACTAGAAATACATGTAGCAGAACATTTAAAAATATATGTTTTCTAGTAGTTGGATGTATAAAATCACACACACACACACACACACACACACACACACACACACACACACACACACACACACACACACACACACACACACCACATGGGACATCTGGGGGCTGACCCTCTGATTCCATCCAGCCATGTGGACATCACCTCAGCCAGAGATGGGTAGATCCATTGTCATCCAGTCTTCAAAATCCCCCCATATTACAAATCAGCAACATGTTTGGATGGAAGTGTTAAAAATAAGGAAAAAAATAGATATTTTTCTAGATTTAGTAAAAGACTGAAATAGCCCATTAAGAAGTATATATCTGAACATGAAGGAGGTACAGAATAGGACAAATGTGAAATGAATGTGGAGCTTATACAACAAAATTGATAGCAACCATCTAATTCATCTTAATATATGAAAACAAATAATCATAATACATTGATGAATGTCCTTTGTAAATAGTACATATATTCACAGTAAAAGAATAAAAGGGTAGTGGCGCAAAATTAATGAACTAATTAAAACAAGAGAAATGTTTTATGGTTTTGTACAGCTGTAGTAAGAGGTTAAAACCAAAACCTTAATTCACTTTACCTCATTGAAAACTAGTTCACCATTCAAAGAAATAAAAGAAATGAGTGACATCTTTTCAAATCATTTGAAATAATCTTTCAAGTATTAAACAATGAATGTACTGTAATAGACATGCTCAGCATTAGGACTTCGGTAACTAGTAAAGCAGTATAATACTGCTATGCAATCTAGAGCACAATGTACAATTCCCAGTGCAGTCAGTATTCATGGTATAACACTTATGTTTTACTAAATATGTTTCTCCTTTTAAATGATGCTAGTCAGTCACCAACTGTGCTAACCTAACTAATGTGATTTAGGCAACCATTTCATTATTTGCATTTTGTGATATTCTGTGTACTGAGCCAGACTGAACTGACAAATGTATGTTTTGTACTAAATGAGTATTGCTATTTAACCATTCTTTATCTCAGACCTTACTGCACAAGTTCTACTTGAAGTAACTCGGCAAAAATATCTAGGCTTGGTCCTGAATCAGACTTTAGTTTTCCATTGCAGGGCAATCCTCAGTCCCATACAGTCTTAACCCAATTAAAAATAGCATTTACAATCACATTTTCTCACACTTGAGACCAGGTAAGCTACTCCATACCGTTTTCATCCTTACTTTCCTAATCAAAATATAAACATTCTACAAATCACACAAAGTAAACTACTTAGATGTTTTCACTTAAGCCCCGATATGGAGCACCACTGTTTAACATTAAGAAAGACTAGTTGTTGCCTGTCATAGAAAAATAAAGCTTCCTTCAAAATTAGCTCACGCTGCTATATAACACTTATTGCCACCCACGTAGGAACAAAATACAAATAAGAAAGTACAGTTGTGTAAGTAAAGTTAACATAACAGTACATGTCTGAATGATCCATGTTGCGGTATCCCTAGCTATATGGGTTATATCGTGCATAGGATATAATGGCCAGCCAGCTTCCAAAGCTTCAGGGTACCTTCCACATGCCCAAACCATCAGTTAGCTCTAGCTGAAATGAGTTAAAATACAGCTTTGGGCACCAGGACCCTTGGAGCTTTCATGCTAAAAGAGAGAGGGAGGCTGAATTCTAAAAGAACAATGCTAGGAAGAACAAAAAATAAAGTTCCACACCCTGACATAACACCCCAAAAAACAAAGGGGGTGGATGGATGTAGCAGCAATGATTCAAACATTTACTGTTATGGTAAGTTTACTTGATTTCTCCTGCAATAATAGCCTTAGCTATATGAATAGATTACCTTAGCTTACTACATGTGGGATGTAGAAGGAGAAGATTCCTGGAGTCCCTGGAGACTGGACCTAGCAAAGCCTGATCTAGACCTAGAAAAGGAAATAAAGTTTATAGCGATTTGTAAAAGTATGTAGAGAGGACTAAGTTGCAGCTTCTTGAATTCTTCTAGAATCCACTATTTTCCAAAAAGCCATATAAGCTTCCAACTCTGATACCCTCCTTACAGAGGTCAGAGCAATCAGTAAAACTGTTTTCCATGTTAAGAACTTCAAATCATCCAGGTAAGCTGGTTCATATAGGGCAAGTGTTAGCTTATCTAATACAAAATTAAGATCCAAATGAGGGGACTACCAGTTTTCTTGAATGTCTCTTACGAAAAACCCATTTCAAAAACATTTTTACATGAGAATGCATTGAAAGAAGAAGATCCATGGGCAGACATGTTGAGATGGCTGATAAATGAACATTGATGAAGAAGTAAGAAAGGCCATATGATAATAACTCACACAAATATTGTAAATCCAGAGAACAACTAGCCCTGAATGGGTGATGGTTATGTTGCTGGCACCAACAAGAAACCCTTTTCCATTTACTAGTCTATGATTTTCTAGTAACAGGCTTTCTTGCCTCCATTAGTACCTGCTGCACATCCTCAGTAAACAGGTGCCTAAAGAGAATTAAGTTCCTATCATCCAGGCAGTCACCTGAAGCTGATTGAGTTCATGGTGTATGAAACACCCTTGTTCTTGTCTGAGTAGATCCAGGTCTATGAGGAAGACTGTGGTAATTGCCTCTTGCCATTTCCAAAAGAAGGGAGAAGTCTGATTGCCTGGGCCATAAGGGAGTCGCCACAATGATACTGGAGTATTTCTTCTGAATCTTCAAAAGTACCTGGGATAGTTGTGTAAAGGGTGGAAAAGCATACAGGAATATTCCTGTCTAAGGAAAAGAAAATCCATCTTTCTTCCAGGCCTTCTTGCATGGAGTTCTGGAGCAGAATCTTCCCAGCTGGTTGTTCAGAGAGGAGGCAAATAGGTCTACCCAAGAAACTCATGACAGATGGATCAAATCTTGCAAGACCCGCTAATCTAGTTATTTATTTTATTTATTTGCATTTATTTATTTGCATTTGTTTACCATGAGGTCTACTGGGCCAGGGTGAGCCCATTTACAGTAGAGGCCCAAGGGAGAAAAGCTCCAAAAAACAAAACATGATAAAGTTACAGAATTAATCAAGCAGTGATGGTACAGAACACTACATTACAGAATAGGTGATACAATAAAATAGATAATACTAGTTATACAGATGTTAGATTTTAAGTATGCAAGCCAAACAAGAATACAATTGATGACTTGGGATAATAGCGAATGTGTGAACAATACAGTGTTGCAGATTTGCAGTAGAAAGGGAAAGATGGAGAGCAGCAGATTAGCGATACTGAAAGTAAGGTGCAGCCTTAGCGCTATTGTTATACAGGCATCAATACTGACTAGAAGATATGGTAGGTAACTGATACAGTAGAGTATGTATAGCTGGGTGGCACAGGTTGGAAGCACTGAATGTATATATGAGGAGTCTGAGCCGTAAGTGAGATGGCGAGGAAAAGTAGGAAGGCTAGGAATATTGGATTTTTTATAGTCAGTTCTGGTACATGTACATAGCCAATGGGAGAACAAGTGTTGTTTCAGCAAAGTCTTAAAGCATCCAGGATTACTAGTAGAACTAAGTGAAGGAGGGAGAGCATTCCATAGTTTTGCTATAGCATATGGGTAACACATTTGACCAGCAGAAAGGTTAGGTTTTGCTACATTAAGGAACATCTGATTGACTGATCACAGAGTTCTACTTAGGTGATACATGGTGAACAGAGAGGAGAGGAGAGGACAGGACAACTAGAAGGCTTATAGATTAGCTTATAAACTGTAGTTAGTTGTATGTATGTTAGATATTGGGGAAGTTCTATCCAATTTAGACATTGGAGTGATACACAGTGGTGGGAAGAGTGTTTGGCACTGGTTACAAATTTTGCAATTTTATTTTAGCATGAGTCCAGTTTGGATTTAAGAGAGGACTGTATATTAGTAAGAAGAGGTGAACCATAGAGCAAGGACTGAAGTAGAAAGGAAGAGGCAAGGGATAATCTTGCTGCATAGGTGAGAATGTGTTTGTGCCTATACAGGATGCCTAGTTTCTGATATTTTTTTTTTATGTTTGTATTACTATGCTGGTTAAAGGTAGGTGTTCATCTATGACAACCCCTAGAAATTTGTTATATGGGACTACTTCAAGGCAAGTGTTGTTGAGTGAGTTGATGGTAAATTCATTTTTGGTTAGGGGTGTTGTTTTTTGGGGGGTGAATAACATGAGTTTGTTTTTATTAGCATTTAGGGCTAAATGGTTATTATACATCCAGGCTTCAGTGAAGGTGAAGGCATTTGGGGTGAGTCTAAGTAGTCCTGAAGAAGACTTGTCCATGCAGATGATGGTGGAGTCATCTGCGTATTGGATGACATTAGCATGGGATATGCTGGTATGGAAATCATTGATGAAAATGCTGAAGAGCAGTGGACCTAGTATGGACTCTTGTGGGACTTCCGTATTGATGCTGAGGAAAGGAGAGTGGGATTGGTGACATCTGGTTGCTTGTTGTCTATCTGTAAGGTAGTTGGAAAACCAGCCTACGGTAGGAGGAGTTATGCCTAAATTGGAGAGTTTGGTCAGAAGAAGTGGGTGGGAGACCGTATCGAATGTTTTGGAAAAGTCGAGAAATAGTGAGGAGGAAAGGTATCCTGAGCCTTGAGCATTGTTGACTTTGTCCAAGAAGGATATAAGAGCAGTGGTGGTGCTATGACTAGGCCTAAACCCTTGCTGGGTTGAGGAGAGGAGGTTGTTGTGTAGTAGGCAGTTAAGTAGTTGGTTATGGATACATTTTTTCAGAATTTTGGAAATGGGAGAGAGGATGACAACTGGACAGAAGTTAGATATATCATTATTGTTTCCAACTTTGTGGAGAGGGAGGATAAATGCCTTTTTCCAGATGGTGGGAATGAAGGACTCTTGCATGGATCTGTTTAGTAGTATAATTATAGGATAGGCTATAGTGTCTGCTGATTTTTGGAGGAATTCTGGTGGTAAGTTATCCGAAGCATTTGATCCAGGTTTAAGTTTAAGAAGGATTGTTTTATGGTGGAGGTAGGTAAGTGTATGAGAGAGAAGTTTGGTCTTGTAGCAGATGGGTCTGGGGGCAATGAGTTTGAGCTGATTAGTGGAATGTTGGCAGTGAGGTTGTCTATACTGTTTTTAAAGAATGAGCTAAAAAGTGAGTCAGTTTCACTTAGGGCCATGTCTGGATCAGAGGGATTATCACTTTTGCCTGGGTATAATAGAGAGTTCATGGACATCCAGAACTTTTTAGGATTTTGCATATGGTCGTTTTGGAGAGGAATGTAGTAGTCTTGTTTGTTTCTGGTGACAGGTTATTTTACTTGATTAAACAGTTGTTTGTATTGAGTGAAGTCTGCAGGGTTTATACTTGTATGCCATAATTTCCAGACCTTAGCCCTAGATTTCATAAGTTGTTTAGTGTATTTGCTAAGCCAACTGGCCTGGTTGGCTTTCACTCTCCTATGCCAGACAGGAGCAAGAATGTTGAGTAAATGGAGGAATGTTGAGTTAAAGAATTCAACAGCATCGTTCAGTGGTAGGACTTTAAGGGGATGTCAGTTGATATTTCATAGGATATCATTAAAGGTAGTTGGGCAGAAATGAGACATGTCTCTAGTATGTTTATAGTGGTGTATATTAAGCACTGGAGTTGGTTTGCAAATTATGTATGCTGGTAAGTGCTCACTAATGCTGTTAGGTAAAGAGCCAGCGGAGGAGATTTTACTAGGATCAGAGACAAGGACCCAGTCTAATATTGAGCCATTGTTTTTATTGGGTCTGGTTATGGTGGTAATGAGTTGGGTGTACTTAAATAGGTTGATACTGTTTGTTGGGTGATGATGTATGATACCTAACCAGTTAATATTCACATCACCAAGTATGATTGTTTCATTCTGTATATTTTTGGATGACCAGGCTAGTATTTCTTCAAGTGTTGGGATATAATTACCCGGGGGGATATAAGTGACTATAATGCAGATGCTTTTACTGCTGTTCATTTTCAAGTAGGATATTAGTATTTCAGCTGAAGAAAATGTGGGAATGGGTTTATTATATGGTTCAACATTCAAAGTATTACAGTATATGGGAGCAATGCTCTCACCTTTTTTTCTGGGCCTATCTGTTTTCAGGCAAGAGATACCTGATGGGAGGAATTCAGAGGTTTTAATATAAGGTTTTAGCCAAGTCTCCATTGCTGCTACTATATCTGGCTTATAGTGTTTAATCTAGTAATGCAGATCTGGAATTTTGTTTCTGATGCTTTGGAGGTTGATGGTAGTGAGGTTAAGAGTTTTGTGGAAGTTCTTGTGATAAAGAGGGGAGTGAGTGGGTCCAAGATTGGGGTAAATGTCATTGCATAGTATTAGGGTGGGTAAGTATGTAAGGGATTAGTTAGTTGTAATTTTTTCTTTGTGTTGTATTCATGTATGGAGGTCAGTTTATTTTAGTTTTTACATGTAAGGTTAGAATTACCTTTTTAAGGAGGAGGGTACTTGCTGCATATAGAGGGTGCTATGTCAGAGAAGTGAGTGAGTTAGGGCAGAAGAGTAGAAGTTACATGAGTGGGCTTGTAATATTCATGTAAGATGTCAGGAGAAGTAAGTACTGTAGAAAGAGCAAGGATAAAGAGAAAGTAAGTAGTGCTAAGTTGGTGACGAATGACATCTTGTGATGGAGGGGAATGGAGGGTAGTAAAGAGCAGGATTTATTTGTAAGATAAACTGGAAAGTGAAGACAGTGTGATGAAGTATGGGAGTATGGAGGGGTGAAGGGTGAAATGGTCAATTATACAATTAGGGAAATGGGGGTGCACTGAAGAATGAATTAGTAGAATGTTATGATTGGGTGAGCAGTAGAGGTAGGTGGAGCTTTGGTTAAGATAAATGTAATTCATGTAGGGTAGAGGAGTGGACTGAGCCCGAGCAAAGCAAGGGTGAACAGAGCGGGCAGAGCCAGGAGCAGCAGATTGTTATGCTTCAAAAAAAAATCAGTGGGACTTGCACTTAAGTTTATCAGTAAGGAGTACAGTGTTTAAAGTGGAAAGACTAGGTGAGTAAGAACAGATGTTGATAATGTATGAAGTAAGCCCTTGGTTTAGAAAAGAGAGGAGACAGACAGCAATGTCTTAGCCTTTATCACACTTTCTTGGGGTTAGTTTAGGTGTCAAAGTAATACAGAAGCTAGGGAGAGAGATGCATATTCAGTGAGGGTGGAAGAATGGTGGTGGTGGTCAGGGTTAGTAAGCCAAGAATTACATGCACATGCCACAGCCTAGGTTAATTTGCAAAAAAGACAACAATGCTTTTAACACCAGGTGAGGAAGAAGGAATTGGGACATATACGTATAGCTTGTGATGGCGTTTTTTTCCTCCCGTCCTTAGCTAGAAAGCAATCCTTGTAATGATTTCAGGGTCAGTAGATAGAATTTCAGCCAGGTGTGCTCAGCGTGGGGGGAGGATTAAGGTCACTTTTCCACGTAGGTGACTACTGTAAAATAAAAGAGAGCTGTAATGATAAGATAGTGAGCTTAGGGTGGTAAAATCTCTAGAAGAGAGAAAGCAATTAAAGGAGTGGTAGTAAATATTAGGGGCAGGCAGAAACAGTGAAATAGAAGGCAGAGGACTGAGAGAGAGAGAAAGAAAAAGAAAAGAGAGTGAAGGTTGCAGACTACAGGGTGAGAAAGAGAAATGGTAGAAGGCCCAGAGAGAGGACTCTCAGGTTTGCAAGAAGCAGTTGAAATGGAAGACAAGACTAGCGAGGCATGAGGAACTAGAAAGGCAAGTAGCTTAGTTTACAGCACAGATTAAGAAAAAGGGGTCTTTAAGTAGGCACTGGGAGGGGAGAAAACACATAGGTAATAGAAGAATGGTCGAGGGGAAGCAAGCATTTGCTTTGACATTTGGAGTAGGCAAAAGTAAGAGAGAACACAAAACATAGTAAGGTCAAGGGACCCCTGCATTTAGTGGAGCTGGAAAAAGCAGAAGGAAGAGAGAATGCAGTTGCTAGTACAGAAATACTACATGAAGAAATTCTACAATATAAACAGCTTATGCCTTCCAGTTTTACAGTTAAACAGTAAACAACCATGCAGCAGTTAATAAAACAGACAAGATTTCAGCATTTTTCAGCAGTTAATACACAGTGCTAGGTTTCAGCATAAATCAACTGAAATCAAACATACAGTTACAGATTAGTGACAGTACTATCCAACAAACAAGTCAAATGGGTAGCTTCTCTGAGTGTCTACGTGCTGACAGAGTAAAGGGCCTGGAAGTCCATTTCATTTGAGTAAAAGACAAATACGACCAGGACAGTACAGGTGCGGCACAAGGACTAAGAAGCCAAGTGTGTGTGTCTGTTTGTTCCTAGTCTTAGCACAGTAAATACATTAAGTATATGTACATCTACCAACTGGTAGTTACAGGCCAACAGCAGTGTTACATCTACCAACTTGTAATTACATGTGAACAGCAGTACTACAGCGCTTGTATACAATAGGCAGGTAGAAAGTACTGAAATAGATAATGCTAGTGCAGCAATAACGCTACTAGCATCCTTATTTCCATTAGTTACACATGCCCAGTATAGGGAACAAACTAAGCTCTTCTCTAAGCTTTCTTACCTATAACTTGTGTATATGATGGCTTACTAAGGTATAACCAAACAAGACAATTCAATGCACTGGCTTACGTGGCAAGCACACAGTTTCTCTGAGGGCCAAGGGGCTGCTTTGGGACCAGAGATAAGAGAATGTTTAAAAGAAGGCACCAAAGGATTTCAGAGTACTAAGTAAACTCTAGTGAGCAACACTGGGAGGGGAAGGGAGGGGTCAGGGAGGGTCAGAAGAAAGTGATGAGTACAGAGAGAGAGAGGGAGAAGGGGAGGAGAGTGAGAGACGGGGAGGGGAAGCTGGGAAAGATGAACTGGTTCTACAACATCTTGGGACAGCTTGTGATGAAGGACAGGTGGAAATAAAAAAAAGTCTGACCTGGTGTATGAGGATTTACCCCTAGAAAGGAGGAATTTCTTCCTACTGCCATATGTAACCTTGATAAATGATCTCCAGAACCCATTTGTCTGTGACTATCTGTTGCCAAAGAGAAAAATGGAAAATCAGACTTTCTGGGTGAGAGAAAGAACAAGGTCCTCTAAATAGTCATTCTGACTTAGACTGTCCTTGGTTTTGGGAGGTTCCAGAATACCTTTTGGAACTCTCTTGCCATTTCTTCTTAAACATCTGTTTACCTGAAGTTTGCTGAGATTGTTTATTGTATTTTTTGCCAAAACTGAATGAGGGAATAGAGAATCCCATTGAAAATGTGTTAAAGCAGGGCTGAAAAATCTCAAGAGATTCCCTGAAATAACTTGCCCCTTTCATTACACTTTCTGAAAATGTATGCAGCAGAAGGGCCAGAAAATAAATCACTATTCAAATAAAATTTTAAAATCTTATTTTAACATCACGTAAGAGGTTCTGAGAATGCAGCTAGGCTAACCTCCTCAAAACACTAAGTGGCCATAACCCAGAAAGAAATAATCAACTGAGTCATTCTCACACTGCAAACACCAAGTAGTGAATAGTACAATTAAAGAAATTAAATTACTTAAAGCAGATTTTTCGTCTCAAGAAGAAACTGCAGAGAAAACATTCCTCATATTTTCACAATTAGTCAGAACAAGCTTTAACATATGAGCCTCCCAATTCAAATTTCTGAAAATCTAAGGTGCAGAGGCATATACTTTTTTCCCCATTCTTATCAATCATATTCCCATCCTTATGACAAAGGGTAGGATTGGAATTAAATAAGTGCTTAGCAGCAGTGAGAGAAACGTCTAGGTCAGGTTTGGAAACTCTGTATTAAAACTTCAAAAACTGAAGAGCTTTACACATCGTTTCAGCCTTGTTGGGAGCAGCTGGATGACTATTCGAAAAATTGCAGACAGTAACACACACATCCTCCAAAGAGGATAGTACTGGAGAAATGGTGAAGTTTCTGGAAATTCCTTCTGTAACAGCTCATAGTATTTTCTGAGGAAAGTGAGAAAACTCAGGGTTATCCCACTGAAAACACTGGCACATTCTAGAAATAGCCTTGGAAAAAGAGAAGCTTCCACAGGGAGAATCAGAAAGGAAGCTATCCTCTGAATCTGAATCAGAACCCTGACAAGAAAACCCCCTAGCTGTCCCTTCATCTGCCTATCCAGATTTGGAATCTTGAATCTCTTCAGGAAAAGAGGTATCCATCTTTCTTTCATCAGAAATGATTTTATAAAGAGGATCAATAGCCTGAATTAAGTCCTGAGCCAGATGTAGTAAACTGCTGCTGTCTAAGGAAAACTGAGGAGTAGATAAGTTTAGTTTTCTATTTCTTTCTGTCAGCAAAATGAGCCAACAGTTTTATAAATGGCATCAGCAGTTTCCCCAAGACAGAGAAACCTTCCATGTTCCCTCTCCCAATACCAACAACAGTGGCTCTCCATTGCCCGCTGAGGGGACCCTAAGAGCTGCAGAGGATGTGGCTAATCCTGGTTCATACTGGCTGTAGGAGCTACATGAGCATGAGAAGGAACCAGAGTAAACGATGATTATACTGAGGATGAACTAATGGCCACAACAGAGTCAACCACCTGTACCAAGGCAAATTGCTAGCTTGTTTTGGTAGTAAAGGCTATTTGCTTACCTTTTTCTTTTTGTGGCTGGAAGAAGGACTGACCATGAACCTTCAGTTTGTCCCATGGTTAAGCTGAAAGTGCTACCTCTTTCCAAGGGAAAACAAGCAACAAAAGCTGGTAACATTTAAAAGTCTATAAATGTCACTTTTCCAAATAAAAATAATATAAAAAGTACCTTAAAACTCTTTTTTGGACCCAAAAGTTAAACAAATACAATTTCTCTACTGAAAAAAAATAGTTTTCAATTACTTTAAGCAACTTTTAAACTGAAAGGAAAAATAGCACTCTCATTTAAGTACAACACAGTTTTGTGACTGTCCATTGAAACACAAACTCCTAGCTTTAAATTAAATTTCCTGAACACAAAAGTATTAATAAACAAACAATTTTTTAAAAAAAGATAGCATGTTTTCCCCAAAGGGAACTTACGTTCACAGCAAAGGAACAGCACAAGCCAACCATCGATCCTCAAGAGCCTCAGAGTAATATATTCTTTGGGGGTAGGAAAGCTCTGAAGGGCTTGGCACCCACATCTTTCTTTTCCCTCTGCTCAACTCAAACTGATTGACAGTTTGGACTTGTGGAAGGTGCTCTGAAGCTTTGGAAGATGACTCAGTTTTGCATCCTTTGCAAGAGATAACCCATATAGCTAAGGCTACTGCAGCAGTGATTAATATTAGGAACATATAGTTATTAAGAAATCAGAAATTTCAGATTTTTCTCTTTGCATATATCCTCATTCATGAAGGCTATGACTGAAAGATCATTTGCTAAAACCACCTCTGCACCATGGAACAATCTGCCAGAAAATATCAGGACACTACATTTCTGAAAAAACTATATGAATCTATTAAAGAAGCATCTAACAAAAGCATATACATGTGACGGCTTTCATAGACCTGATTAAACTTAATCATTGAGTCCTGATTTGTTATACTGAGTCTTTGGCATATTATTATTCACATGTGTAAAGATAAATAACAATTATACATATATTCACATTCATTTATTGGAAATGTTACTTATAACTTACAGTGAATTGACATAGTTTGCTCTACCAACAATCTCATTATATATTTTATGTAAATAATAATATAACAACCAAAACAGAGTATTTCAAACTTTCTACCTGTTAATTGTACAGTTACTGCTATGCATTACATTGACTTACTATAACTGTTTTTGCTGCTTTTGGTCATAGGACCTGTCCATGCCACCAAATGGTCCTTGTACCAGTGTACTGATCCAGTTAAAACATGGCAAATAAATAACTAAATAAATACATTTATAAAACTATAAATAATAATACAACATAAATGGAACTTTGTTTTATGTTTTGACATTGGCCTATTTTATGCCAAAAAAGTCCCTAAACCAATTAATTTATTATGCTAATAAGCATACTAACATAAAATATGAACAGCATAATTGAAAGAAAGTAAATAACTGAAAAACATCACTGTTCACTAATCATTCTTGTGAGGTATGAATTTTAATTCACAATACTCAAAAGTAGGGGTGGCTTGTGACTTCAAAGCAAGGGGTGGGGGCTGCAGGAAGTAACTGAATGGGTGGAGCCCAATTCAGTGGGGTGGGGCTGTATTACAGCAGATCAGTAAACGTTACTGTAATCAAGCAGATGTGTTCATTCACATTAATCCACAGACTGCTTCAATACAAACCCACTCATAACAGCCACTTTACTGACTATACACATCTTAGATGACTAGCCATAACCAAGACTCCATGGGTCCCCTGTTACCCACTAGTTTCCCTGCACTACCCACTGCCCTCTGTTTTACCCTCGTCCTGCCCTCACACTATCCAGACAGATTGCTTCTTTCCTGCTTTTTCAAATTTCATCTTGCTTTTTACTACCCACCCATGCTTTAAACACTGTGTAACTGGCCAAGACTGAGGTAACTGAATTAAGATGGGGACTGCTAGGACAACAGAAGTCATAAAGTTGTAAATGCACTGAGGTGAATCTTAGAATTTTTTTTAGCTAATGTTTGACTTAATAATGATGGCCTTAACATAAACATGATTGAGGAAATATACTCAGTCTTTCTGTGAATAGTAATTGACTTACTACCCCTCCAAAAAAGACAGTTATCTTCTGTGTACCACTGCATTGTTAGACGGGGATAAAAAGTAAATGAAGAAATGGTCAGAGGCATATATTATACTGCACAGTGTATGGGAAAAGAAACTAAAGCACTTGAATAAAATCCACTTAAAGAAAATGACTTTACCTAGATGGCATGAAGAGCCAACAGGTCAACAGGAGAACCAAGTGTTATTATGTAACAACACTACTCTTTGAAACACCATGCCAATAATCAGTTGCTATCACCACACATCCTGCCCGGACCACCTCAGACAGTTACTTATTGAATGAAATGTTAAATGTTTGACTGCTACAGAATGTGAAAAAATAGTATGTACATTACTTCTTCAAAGCCAAAGTAATAAATATTTATTTTAAACAAATGACAACAGCATCTGTCACTTTTATCTACAGACAACCCCTGCATCTAATTAAAGTCAACTGTATTGACTAACTATATCTCAGTTATCAGAATGTAATAAAAATAAAATAAAAGTAGCAACAACTGGAGAAAGTAATATTAACCCCCCCATGCAAGATTGTGACCATCAATTATTTACCCGACAGCCCCTTCAGTAGTTTGTCCAAATATGCCAAGCATTTCATCTACACCAGAATGAAATATTTCCACCAATGAGCTCTTCAGTAGTTTGTCTATGTATATACAAGCACTTTACTGACAACAAAATGAAACATTTCCCCCAACTACCCCTTCAGTATTGTCCACAAACACTTTTAAGTATTTACTTTTTTCTCACATTTCACAAATTATTTAGCACCAAAAAAATGTTTCCCACACTCATGCCTCCTCTTCCACATTAAATACTTTCTTCTTCTAAGCTCAGGCTGTTTCAGTTACCTGACAAAATGAGAAACATTTTATGAGCACCCACACTATTATCATTTAAACAACCACCAAATCAAAAAAATCTTGTGAAAAGGCATCAGATCACAGTCCAAAATGGCAAAAAAATAAAAAACACTGCAGCCAATCTAAACATGTCAGATTATCTGTACTCCTTGGAACATGGTGCGGTCTACCCAATCATGAAGAAGGAAATATCCAGTGAAGAGTTATAAGAGTAGAAACAGGCCAGGCACTCAGAACTAGGACAAATGTCCATAGAGACATGGTTACACATAAAATTGATAACAAGACAGTGACATCACGTTTTGGCCAGTATGATTATTTAGTGTCAGACATGTCAGTTATGGTTCTTCAATGATAATTCCCTACAACAATGCAGATTAAGCTAACTTCAGTCTGGTAATTAATAGTATGAACCCAGATCTTGGTTTTAGGAGACACAATAACACATAAGAAATGTTCCCTCCGAGCAGCTAGCAGTGGACACAAATAAGGTGAACTTAAGGGCAGTAAATGTTTCTTATTCTGATATAGCATGATTTTATGATGAATGCACCTGAATCCAAATTGCTGACTATCTCAGAAATAACTATAACTAAGATAAATGGTCTTTGGCCACCTGTGTTTTAATCATAGGTAAATAATAGGTTGTAAGTCAGCAGACTATTACAAACTTAGCCAATAACCAGAGGTCAGAATCAATCCCTATACCATGTATCTGTAATGTTAACACCTTAATCATTATGTCAACCTGCCTACCTCATGATAAGTGACTATCTATTATCACATAAAGTAAAATTCTGGTCAGAAAACTAGTAACCATAGGTTTTAACAGTCACCAGTGTCACAATATTCAAAGCAAATATCCAGACATTTTTGGACACTGAGCCTGTAATCTTTCGAATGGAAGTGCAGTCTTGGACATCAAAATAGTGTATCTCTTTTTCAGCATCTCACGATAGTGGATATGGAAAATGGGTGGATTGTAATGGGCACAGCAAACCAAGGTGGCCAAAAATGGGCAAGGCTACGGACACTTAAAGGGATGACACACTCGCAGCACTGCCAGGCACCACCACATTCTACTGCAATGAATAGATATCTCAATGTCCACTGGAGGTTGTCCAATCATGTTGAATCAAAGGTGTCATTGGGCCTCCCAGGAACTGACCAACACATTCACAAACACCTTCATGGTACTCCCCCAGTTGTCCAGGGAAGATCTGTTGCCATCCAGACTTCTGCTAATGCTGCCTAATTTTGTTGGATCACATGTACCCTCAAGCCTCTCTGGGTAAAATCCCTCAGATTCTTCTGACCTTGTGGAACTCTGTTTAGCTCCAGGGTCACAGATTTGATCTAATCCAGACTTCTGTGATGCCAGTATTCCTCTTTACCATTCATCTAGAGGTTTGAAACTCATAAGGGTGATGGTCCAGGGATGCCACATCCCCACACCCTTCAAAGTGCACCTCTGCCTCACTACACCTTGAAACAAGAGTCCAAAAAACATGGAGCACTTGAAGCCTATTAGTTTGTGCCCCTGGGATCTGGGATTATGCTTTCACAGGGCAACATATGCTCCATGCAGGGTGGAGATCAGTTTTCAAAATGAACATACTGCCCCAGTCCCCAGGTTTGAGATGGGCTGATGCCCCTATCTTCCTCATGCTAGGGGCTAGGGAGGCTCAGATTTGTCACCTTGCTCCTCAGGACCAGCACTCACCACATCTAGGTAGATTTACTGGAAGGGCCTAGCACATGTCCAAAGTTACCACTGGGGGGCATGAGGAAGGGTTATGCCTCTGGTGCATGGGCAGTCCTGCTACACACCCAAGCATGATTGACTCACTCCTTATATCCAAGCATCATCCAGAAGTTATAGAATTGGCTTGCTGACTTCCCTTACCTACATTGTTCTACCATGCCAGAGGTTGTTCTGCTTGGAGACCTAGTGCAGATATGGGTACAGCCCAGCTTGACACTTACACCCTCTTCAGTGGATATCTGAGGATCAGACTGAGCTCACATGACACTGCTGGAACCATTTTGCTTTCCAGGGAATGGACCTCTTTCTTGATGAGAACTCATTACAGGGCACCGTGCCCTTTAAGAAGAAAGGGGAACTCTTCCAGATCCCCCCATCTGCTTGTCTGAAATTGTTTGCATCACTGCACTCGATACTATGAGGCACCCATTTCTGCCACTCTACATTAAGTTATGTGAACCTGACTAGCTTTCAGTTGTCAGAGGGCAATGGATGCCCCTTCATAACACAGTTTCTCTGTCTCTCAGGATGGATTGACCCATGTTCAACTGCTGTTCATGTGGAACCCTTTTCTGCTTTGAACTTTAAAAATCTCATTTCATTACTTTTGCTACTACTACCAAGATGTGTGCCTTTGGTGGTTCCACCCAGGCCCTCGCCCCAAGATTCAGTGCAACTGTAGCAGTTCTAGTACTCATTGAGGTACAACCCCCTTGGAGCCCAGTGCCAGTGACAGACAAGTAAGGGTCAGATGCTCCATCTCCATCCACTTTCACGGCTATCTGATTCAGGAGGTGGGTTGTTGCACACTCCTTAGTAGACTCCAGCTTCCATGGTCAATGTCCGGTTGTCTTTATGAACCAATACCTTTCCTGGGGTCTGATGAGTGTCAGTATCAGGTGCCTTCAACCAGCATTTGGTCATCCCAGAATGCCAGTACTGCTTACGAAAAGTGGCCCTGTAGCAACTGGTATTACATATTTGGCTCCAGTTCAGTAAGTTGGCCTTTTTACCCATTTACAGTTTGAGAATAGGTTGAAATCATTTCAGCATCAAGACCTTTAATCATTAGCTTTTCCAGAACCTTTAATCATTAGCTTTACCAGATAAAACTGGATCTGCCAAGTGCCAGTTATCTTGAGGGAATGCCAAAGGAACCAACTACTAGATGATTGGATTAGTTTTTTTGCCTATATATCCAGATTGGATGACTGGTTCGCCTGCCAGGACAGCTACAGATGTTCACCAGAATTTCTCCTGGCTTCACCCTGCCCATGCATAGAAAATCATCTTTTAGGACTCTCCATGTATGCTTCTGCTCCAGCTCCCTGACAGGATGAGAAGATTGGATGGTGATACTCCCCCTGAATAGGCTGTGCTGATCCCATCTTAAAAGAAATGCACCAGGCTTAACTCTCCTTGCACAATGGGGTCTCCTGCCCAACCTCGGGTTTACTCACTTCTTAGACTCCTTGGTCTATGTTTCAAGACAGCACATTTAAGTCACTGATATTACTGTAGTTCCCAGACATCAGCAGAGGACCTCCCAGCCCAGTGGTTAGATGGGGTTAGGCTGCATTGAGGGCAGTCTCACCCAACTGACAGTCACATGGGATGCTGGGGGCCCCCACCTTGCAACCCACCAAAAGGGAAAGGTGGAAAAGGTTGGGCAGTGGTTGCCTCCCATGACTTCAGGGCACTGTGAGAACTACTAATGTAAGTTTAACACTCTCCTCTGGGGAGGGGTGCCAGCTTCCTGATAGCCTTCCCAGCTGATCCAGAGACAGACACTGTGCAGCAGCATGGAGGAAATGAGCTTGGTGGTGACCAGCTCATCTGAGGGCTGTATCACCCTCCAGAAGGAGGTCCACCTTCTTCGGCAACTGACATGGCTGCTGAGTTGAATCATATATGCAGATATTGTGTGGACTCTCACTCCACCTTATTACCTCTGGATGGTTTCCTGCTCTCTTAAACTCTCTCTACAAAGTTCTTTTCAACTTTCCCATATGACACTTGATGAAAATCAGTATTGTGTCAGGGCTTAGCCTTTGATGGAGTTTACCATCCACTTCAGACTGCATTCAGAAACAACCTGATTTAGACAAGACCTGATCCTGGTGCATCGGGACTGCTACTGGTCTCACACCATCCTGGGGCTAAGCCTTGATTATAAGTTGGATCTCAGGATAGTACTGGGAAGACAGACATCTGTGCCACATTTCCTACACCCATTTCCTGGATGGGGATTTGATGCATGGATGTTCCCTATTAATTCACTGTTACTGATGTAATCCTTGTTAACTACATCTTCTCTGTGGTTGTATTCTGAGCTGGTCATAAGGTGTAGCAAGTATCCATACCATGCATCCAAGTGCTCACCCTATCAGAACTGCAGAA